>NC_090754.1:8581134-8593634 GCF_036898095.1 Palaemon carinicauda
TTCTTTTGATGTAATCCTGTTCAGAGACACAGCCAGACAAATATAAGAATTAATAAACTTATTCGATCGTATAACATGCTTGGTGAAGGTAATAAAATTTGACGATCATATCCTTTATTTGTTGAGAGAGAGAGAGAGAGAGAGAGAGAGGAGAGAGAGAGAGAGAGAGAGAGAGAGAGAGAGAGAGAGAGAGAGAGAGAGAGAGAGAGAGAGAGAGAGAGAGAGAGATTGATTATTCATAAAGTTTTTGGTAAATTTTTGTGACATTGATGACGAACTGTGTTTAGTCCGTCCTCAGTCATTTTTTTTTTCATTTGACTATTATCCGATTTACTAAGCAATAAATCCTGGCTCGATAAACTATGTAAATATAATTTAGACAAATTGATATTGCTCGTTTCATTAAATATAACTATCTTTAAGATGTATTTAGTGACAGCGTAAGTCTCTGATTTGCACTAATCCAAAAATTCTCTTTATCTGCTTCTTACGATAGGTTATTCTGCCTTTTTACAGAGGTCATATCTTCTTTAATAGAAGTAGCTTCCAGTCATATTATTCAAATGCCTCTTATTAGATTCAAACCCTAATAGCACGTCTACAAATTTCCTACTGACATCGTTCCTTTAACGTAATGGGATTTCTCGAGTTTACGTAAGAGACTATTTGTTCCACGCTGAGGACAGAAGTCAATTACATCTTTATATTTTCTATCTGTTCAGCGAATTCTCTTTCAATTATATTAAGAGATGAAAAATGCGCCTGAAATGAAAGAATGTCTAAGACCTGAAAATATAATAGACATCGTTAGATAATTGGAAGTTATCATATGAATATAGTTTCTCTTTTGCGGTCGAAAATTATTATCTATCAAACATCCAGTAACTCTGTTCTCCGCGTTTTGGTTTTTTGGCTAAATCCATTGCAATGACTAATATTACAAAATTATCCTTGATACAATTTAGATTTGTTCACTTAAATAAAAATAAAACTTGTTCTAGATATGACAATGTTATTTTCTGTTTGCCATGGTTGTAAGTAAATATTGCATATGTATACTTTATCTATGAATTCGTATGTCTGGTTATTGGGTAGATTAAAAATCTCTCTGGTTTCATAAAATTATTGTCATATAAATAACATCGATTTTGAGTTGAGATGAATAAAAAATCAAGTAATTGTTTTATTTGGAGAGTAGAGAAAGGTCTTCAGGAAAACATGCTTGATGCCTTACTAAATTGTTATAATTTCATTTTTTTTTTATTACGATATGGTGATGCATAATAAAAATGTTCAATGAATTTCAGAACATTATTGTAGCCAAGATATGGAGTGATAAGATGGTTGCAGGATCATAGAAAACTCTGCAGTTTGGTTGTCTAAGAGAATTGGACAAAGTACGCTCCCGGAATAAACGTCGTCACAATGAAAGTATACTACAAGTTATAAATAGAATTTCCTATTAACCTCTCAGCCTCTTAACTATATGTAGAAAGTCTCATCACATCCATTGATCTTTATGAGCACGATACCAGAATAATTGTGGAAGCAATGCTTGGAGACGCTATATCTGAAATTTCTTTTCAACCCTGAAGCCTCTTAATTATACGGAGAAAAAAAATATAATCTCAAACATTGACCATTATGAGTACGGCATCGGAATAGTTTTTTTTTTTTTCTTAGGCTATGAACTAGGAATTTATATCTAGAATCTTTCTTCAGCCCCTACACATCTTTATTATACACAGAAAACCGAATCCTAACCAGGGACCTTTAGGAGCATGATTTGCTAACGATTATTCGAAAGACCTTAACTGTTTGATAATTCTTTTTTTCCGGAAACCAAATAGTTGAAAATAATTGTTCGGATGTGTAATTGTTTGAATTGATAATTGATCGAATTACAAGATTTTCATATCAGCAATTATTATTGTTCGAATCCATGAGTTACAACGACTTGCTGAGTAAGAGTAAGAATTTATTATTTTTGTGGTTTATAATCATATGAGTAGTTTAAACGTGAAGCAAGTTAATTAATTGCATTGTTTGCCTTTGAAATGCATTTATTAAAAGAAATATAAACAAAAACGAACCGTAAACAAATCTTGCTTTTGAAAAAAACATTAAAAATCAAATTAGTAGTTAAATGAGAAACAACTCAATTACATTTTTTGTCTTTTGAATAGATTATACAATAAGAATAAAATGGTTATTTTGAACGCTTTCCTATTCAGTAGATAAGTATCAAACACTATAATGGCTGAGTTCGTTATGAGTGAAAAAGTAGTGAATGAAAATTTTTTGGTTAAAGATAAGGAAATACAATATAAGACTTATCGGAAATGCCAGAAATTTTCAAATAAATGTATATGTCATCCATTAACAGCAAAAAATTTATTATTTATAAAGAACATACTCATTCAGGTGATCCAACTGACATAAAAGTGCAAAAATGTATGGAATGAGTTGAAGACTCACGTACATTTTTAATATTAGCTTCCAACGATAAAGTTAAAATCAAGAAGTCTTCACTATGCAACAATAAAATCTGGATAGAAGGAAATCTGCAAAGCTTAAGAAAGAGGGAGAAAAGGGGATTATCTTCAAGAAGTTGCAACGCAACATTAATGCTCGAGAATCGTAAAATTTACATAATGAGTTTTAAAGTATTATAAGTGAACACTGTTATTTTTCATCCGTCTTTTATTCAGGAAGAGATTTTATAAGCATGGGTCAGTGTCGAGTCTCTAAAAACATTGAAAATCCTATCTTCTGTTTACTGTAATTATTATTCACAGTCTGTGTGTTAATTGATAATTTTGATGTTATTGTTGTTATCAACATGCCTTTACACTCAGAAATGTGGTCAATGAGTTTTAGAAATATTTCTTCTCTAGTATTATCCTCCTCATCCTAGTCCTGTTTGGTCTCTCTCTCTCTCTCTCTCTCTCTCTCTCTCTCTCTCTCTCTCTCTCCTCTCTCTCTCTCTCTCTCTCTCTCGGTCACTTCTTTTGATGGGCCTTCCCATTTCTCCGCCTCTTTCTCGTGATCCAACTTTGCATATGAGGTCACCGTTTATTCATCTCTATCCGGGTGGGAGAAATCAAGCTTTCTGTAAGATAACCTTCACACCAAATAATTTCCCAGCCCATTGCATTCCTTTAAATGTGGAATTGATGCGTTCTGGATCGCTTGGTGTATCTCTCTCTCTCTCTCTCTCTCTCTCTCTCTCTCTCTCTCTCTCTCTCTCTCTCTCTCTCTCTCTCTCTCTCTCTCTTATTGGATACATAGTCTACAATAAACGATTTCTCTTAAACTCTATATATATAATCCTAAAATAAGGTTTCGTGTTCGTGAAAAAATAAAAGTCATTTCTTGTTAAGCGTTCTCGATATCAGTAATCGAACAAAATTTTGAAAATATAATAGGTATATAAATATAGATAAATTAAGCAAGACAATTAAATTACTAAATAAACAGGTACTCAACATTTATCATATCAATTGGCGGGGCGTTAAGAAACGATTGGTGAATGATAGATTTTCGGCAATGGGGCAATGAACTGAAGATGAAGTCAATAATAGGAATTTATGAGGGTAACAATACCAATCTCATTACCATAAAAATCGAGAAACTGAAGGACTGATACACAGAAAAAGAGGACCAGAAAGGCGAATTAGTAAGATTAGGACAAATGTATTTAAAAAAAAAATCAAAATAATCATTAGTGTATAAGTAAAAAGACTAATTTTCGTTAAGTTAAAAAAGAACTAAAATAGTCAATCTATCACTAAACAATTACTGAAATATATTACAATTAATGACTATATGAAGCTAGGTGGTATGAGTAATTGTATTTTACAGGGGTATCATCAGCCTGATGTAATAATGAAAATCATGCTGGGATTTCTACAGGCTACGTTTAGCTTACGTGGATTAATGCATGAAAATGCGTATTTGAAAATCCAGTTTCATAAAATTCTATTCACCAAATATAAACTTACCATTGAAATAATACACGTTCACAATCACATTAACTATATTATATATATATATATATATATATATATATATATATATATATATATATATATATATATATATATATATATATATATATGTATATATATATATATATATATATATATATATATATATATATATATATATATATATAATGCCAATAATACCAAGAGTCCCTAGTGGCCTTGTACGACTCATAGGCATATGTTAGAATTCTTACCCAGCCAAGATCATTTGTTGTCAATGAATTTCCCGTTCACGTAGAGTATAGTCCTAAAGGGTAAAATTCTATATTAAATGCCACACACACATACACACACGCACACAAACACCCACTTACACAGATAGACACACACACACACATATACATATATATATATATATATATATATATATATATATATATATATATATATATATATATACTTACGAAACTGGTCTAGTATAGCGTGAACAATTTAATTATGTATTTCATATGTGTATATAAAAGGTGAATAGCCAGCTCATAACGTGAGTTCCTCTCGTGTAGGTATAAGTTTTAAATGTATATTACGTATGACTTTCGTCGTTTATTTCATTGTATTCTTCATTTGAGTCAGTATGTGTATATTTACGTTATTTTTAAGAATTACCTTTTTGTTTCTTGTATTTCGCTACGAAGTCTTACATAATCTCAATTAAGTATGTAGTAAGAACTATACGAGGTATGAACGAGTGCTTATGTAATTTTTATATATTCAGGATGTGAGAAAAGACGCAATTCTTATATTTGCCACATGTTTTGGAAGGTTCTCGAAACCCCAGCGTTGGTGTTATCTTTTTTTTATTATTCGAGGACTCAGGAAGGTTGAGCTAACTGAGAGAGAGTTACCTTGCGAGCGAAGTTCATTCCTTGAATTTTTATCACTCACTGTCCAAAGGAAAAGGCAACCCTTTTGGCTGATGTTTTTGACAATAAACAGAGTAATGAAAAACTTGAACTTCCTCATTCCTGTTTTCCTGAGGCTAAACTAACTAGTTTAGCTTTTCGATCTTGTGAGATTAAAGCTCTGTTGATGGACCTTGAGGCTTAAGGAGGTGTATTTATGTATTTCATATGTGTATCTAAGAGGTGAATACCCAGGTCATAAGACGAGTTACACTCATGTAGGTGTAAGTTTTATATTTAGATTATGTAAGACTTTTATCGTTTATTTCATTGTCTTCATTTAAATCAGTACATGTAAATTTACGTTATTTTTTAGAATGAACATTTTATTTCATGTATTTTGCTATGAAGTCTTACGTAATCTCGATTAAGTATGCAGTAAGAATTATTCGAGGTATGAACGAGGACCTATCAAATTTTTATGTTTTGATGAGGTTTTGCATCATGTTTGGGAGAAAATACACAATTCTTAAATTTGCCATTTATTTTGGAAGGTTCTCGAAAACCCCAGCATTAGGGTTATCTTTTTCTTTTTTTATTATTCAAGGACAAAGGTGAGTGGAGGTAGCTGAGAGAGGGTTACCTTGCAAGCAAGGTTCGTTCCCCTGAAATATTATCTTCCAGATATCTGACCTTGAACAATCTAGGGATGCGTAGGGCAAAAGAGAAACAACCTGCCTTATGAGAGAGCCAAAGTACATCCTCTCTCTCAAAACCCTTGAGTGTCTCCTCTCTAAAAAGTATAAATTTAAATATTTAAAATATATCATGTATAGTGTGTTGAAACGTTATGGAAGACTTTAAAGGTTATTTAAATTTATTGGGTCATTATGTGTGCTGGTGTTAGACAAATATTTGTGACTGGCCCTGTGCAAGTAAGATACATTAAGTGTATATATTTTGACTTTACTTTGTGTAACTAAAACTTATAAGTTTATCAATTACTTTATGTAATTTCTTAAAGAGTTTAATCCGTAATGTTAAAGGTCATCTATTTTCAGTAGCTATCAAGAATAAATATTGGTGATAAATTATATTTCCAGTGAAACAATTGATTATATATTTTTCTGAACGTAAAAAATCTTTTTTTGTCTTAATGTAAGTTTCACCCAGATTAATACCCTGAATGATTTATTTTCTATTAAATTTTTTTCATACTGTTGTAATTTTTATAGAATATATTTATTTTTGTAAAGAGTGTATTATTTCGATCACCAGTGTTTTTCACAGAACTCTCTCGTATCCCTGTTAAAGAAATGAAGTAAGGAGGTTGTTTTGAATAGCTCTTCATAATAACTATCCAGTGTTGTTTTGAGTGTAATTAGGAAGCCTTTGGATATTCAGTGTTTTTATGTAATGCTGTCTGGGAGTTAAATAATTTTCCCAGAGTTAGGGTATTACTCACACATAAAAGATTTATGTAAAAACAAACAGGTGAATTTGGAACTTGAGAGGTTTAGTAGCTTGCTAGCCGTAATATATTGTATATATTTTTTGGTTCCCAGACACGGGACCAATATATATATATATATATATATATATATATATATATATATATATATATATATATATATATATATATATATATATATATATATATATATATATATATATATATATATATATATATATATATATATATATATATATATATATATATATATATATATATATATATATATATATATATATATATATATATATATATATATATTCATTGCAACACTACTGCTGGATAAAGGCCTGACACATCCTTCTACGAGGTCTTTCTGCGCCAATCTATACCAGCTTTTTTTTTTGTCAATGCATCGTCTTCTATTCCCTCACGTATTCTTTTTTTCTTCTTTTTTTGCATTTTCTAGGGACCCTTTCTGGTATTCTTCTTGTCCTTCTATTATCTGTCATTTCCATAGATGTACTGCTTGTGTTAATTTCTTTTCTTTATATGTTAGAATACCCTTAACTTTAGTTTGCTCTTATATCCATGTTGCTCTTTTTCTGTCTGGTAGTGTCATTCCCATTATTGTTTTATCCATAGCTAATTGCGTTTTAACTAGTTTTCTTCATGAGGTTTTAGTAAGGGTCCAAGTTTCGGTTACGTGAGTTAATACTGGTAGGACCATCTGATTACATACTTCTTTGAGAAATTGACATTTTACGTTTCATAGCGTCATTTTGTTTACCAAAACCACCTAAAAATATCTCACATTGAATGAAATCTAACTTCAAACCAATTATCACTAGAAGTACGGTTTCTTATTAGATCTTATAGTGCAATTGTCATAGCTAATCAACTTGCCAATGCCATCTATCTTTTGGACATTCACCTAATACTTATTTCTAAGTGGGTCATGGTTTCACTGAAGAGTTGGTGACAGTGATAAATCAGCACATGTTGATTTTTGGCACATTCTTCCGGTTTAAGTGGTGTTGCAAAAATTTCGGCTTTTCCTTCTATTTCACATATCAGACAGTTGACCATCATATATAAAAAAATATTGACATATTCATATTATTTGAAATAAAACTATAGAAAATCCACCTTATACTATTTGTTGTGATTAAAGTAAAAATGGTGTTAGGACATGAGCAATAATCCTTTCGTAATAGTAGAACTGTTGTTATAAGACTCTTGTATCAGAGTTGTAATTTTTTTCTAATATTTATATATATCAATATTTTCCGGCAGCGGATTTCAGTCCTAGGCCAGTGACCTGCCCTGGAATATCATTATGCAATTTATAAAAAGTTCACCTATCATTTGCTTCAGTCATAGTAAAATATTACTTGAAATTTTATATAAGGATAATCAAGATATTTTTTTTTAATTGATGTATTGGTTTTGTAACAATACTCAGTCTTCCAGATAACTCAAATTAATTCCTTATCTGTAAAAATCAGGTTTATAGCCAAAAAAAATTAGACCAGGCGCGAATGAAGGCCATCATTCTATTTATCATCACGCATTAAGGCAGTATATAATTTTGTGTTATTATTTCATCTACTAAAAAGAACATTATTTGTAAACTGATTAAACAGATGTTTATAGAAATTGAAAGCATTACATTTTCAAATATTCTAATTTAGGAAGTAATTTTTATACAAGTAATTAGTATACAAATAATATTGAAAATATAGTATTTTCATACATTTAATCTAATTAATCAAGTAGTTTTAATACTACGAAAAAAAAATCGATAGTATCGAAAGAATGTAATTTTTAGTTATTTTAATCAAGTAAGTTCTCTTTGTTCAAGTAACAAGTAAGGTAATAATTATCTTATAGAAAAGATAGCCTCTAAAAATCAAGAATGTAAAATTTTCAAATATTTAATTCATAACTGATGGCTAAATGTTTAGGTAGATATGCACACTCGCGCACACGCAAACTCAACCCCGTCTCACCAGGGTATATCTACTTCTTCATCCCCTTACCCGAGAGACGGAGAGACTCAGGCGTAATCGGAAAGAAATATGGTCAAGATACTAGCAAGAAAAGGGGAAGAATGGATGCTAGATTTATTGAAAGAAATATGCGAAGAGGAAATAATGCCTAAAGATTGGGATGAGAGTCTAATTGTATCTATATTTAAGTAGAAAGGTAACATCATGGAATGCAGTAACTACAAGGGGAATAAAACTAGCAGAGCATGGTTTGAAAGTTTTAGAGATGGTATTAAGTGGGAGACTGAGAGAGATTGTAAGGATTAGGAGAAAGCAGTAAGGATTCATGACGGGGAGAGGGTCTCTGGATGTCAACTTTATAGTAAGGCAATTACAGGAACAGTGACCAAAGGGACACCAGAAGCTCTACTGTGCCTTTGTAGATTTAGAGAAGGTTTATGGTAGAATACCAAGAGAAGTGATGTTTTGGTGCTTGAGGAAGAGGAAAGTCCCGGGGAAGTCGGTTTGAATGATAAAAAAAAAAAAAAAAAAAAAAAAAAAACCCAAGGACAAAAGTAATAACAGCTGTTTGAGAAACAGAAACCTTTGAAGTTAGCGTTGGATTACACCAAGGGTCAGCATTAGGCACGTTTTTATTTGTGTTGGTGTTGGGTGTGGTATGTGAAGGGATCAGTTGTGGGAGTTTCTATATGCAAATAATTTGGTGATTACTGCTGAGAAGGAGGAAGAATTACAGGGAAAGGTGGTAGAGAGGAAAGACACCTTTGGAAGGGGTGGACTAGGGGTGAATGTGGATGAGACTGAAACTATGGTTAGCGACAGGATAGCCATAGAGGAAAGTAGAGGAACAGGTAGAACAACTTAGGTACTTGGGATCTACTATGAATCTGGAGAGAGAATGTGAGACTAAAATTGAGCATAGAATAAAAGTAGCAAGTTGAAATTGGAGGGAAGTTGTCGGAATGGTATGTGATAAGCAAATGTCAATCAAGGTAAAAGTCACGATCTATATCACAGTGATAGGACCACTATTAATGTATGGATCAGATACTCGGATATTAAGACGAAAAGAGGAAACAAAGCTCGAGAGAACAGATATAAGAATGCTAAGGTGGATTATAATAATATCACTGATTGAAAGATTGGATAATGATAAGGTACGAAGAATGGTAGGTGCAACAAAGATTACAGAGATGATAAGAGTGTCACGACTAAGATGATATTGACACCTGTTAAGGATAGATAGTGGGGAGAGAGTGAAGAGGGCTTAGGAGGATTCTGTTAGGGGAAAATGATTAAGAGGGAGACAGAGATTTAGATTGCGAGACAAGGTGAAGGATGATATGGAAAGAAGAGGTGTGGTGGAAGGGATGCCTATGATAAAAGGCAATGGACAGGGCTTATCAAGCAACAGACTCCTTAAATTTGGGATAACGGTGGAAAAGCAGAATACACACACAAACATACGCACACAAACACATTTAAAAACACACGTATATATATATATGTATATATATATATATATATATATATATATATATATATATATATATATATATATATATATATATATATATATATATATATATATATATATATATATATACATATATATACATATATATATATATATATATATATATATATATATATATATATATATATATATATATATATATATACATATATATATATATATATACATATATATATATATATATTATACATATATAAAGAGAGAGAGAGAGAGAGAGAGAGAGAGAGAGAGAGAGAGAGAGAGAGAGAGAGAGAGAGAGAGAGTTGCTCTGTATTATATAGGGTAGATAGGCGAGAAGGTACTTTTTATATAAATTAATGATTCCTTTGAGTTTTATTCTTTTGAGAGAGCTTTTTTAATATCAGGGTCTAACATAGTAGTTCTTATTTTCAATTGGTCCCACAAATGCTCGTCTGTCAACTGTGTTCTCAGGGAAATAAATCTTGATTTGCGTCAAGTACGAAAAGTTTATTCACAACAGTATGTTGAAGAAAGCAGGTAACCAGTGGTTTTGTATGTTTGCTAAGGCAAGGATATTCTACCATCAAATTTTGAATTTCGATGGTATTTTTTTTTCCATGTCAAACAGAGGTTTTTGGATGTCTTTCGACATTACAATAAGCTCAATTTATAACTCTTCAGCAGCCTGTCAAACATAAGCAGAGTGAGACATAAAAGTAAATATCAGAGTGATGTTATACATTTCAAAATGACTGAAACTTTTATATCGTTCTTAATATTGATGTGTCTAAAACTCACACTTGTTCCTCTAACTGGGAGCATTTAGAAAAAATGAGGCAGTATTTATTTTCACCCATTCCCTTTGCAAGGTAGGGAGAGTTTTATTCTGAGAGTTCTTGACTAAGCAACAATGGAACTAAAATAGATCAGTTTTGTTCTGAATGGCTGAATCTTTTTGCCACATCATTAATATAATTATGTCCACCTTGTAACTATGTTCAACTCGTTTTATTTTGAAACATGATCCTGTAAAATTGTAATATCTCTGTAAAAAATGGGATCTGTTGAAACAATATATGTTGTTTTCTTTGAAAATTTCAGTTATTTTCATTGGTAAAGACAAAATTTTGACCTACAATTTCCATTGTAATAGTCAGCGTATTTTACAGTGATAAGGCATATCTACTTCATCGTCTATCATCAGCAGGCATTAAAATTGACAATGTTTCGATGCATTTAAACGAATTTAGTTATCAATACTTTTAAAGTTATGTAAAGCATGATTCAAAGTAACAGATTTTGTAAAAACATATTTTGTTGTTGTTGTAGAATGCAATTTAAAGAAATTAGTATACTCGGTTCTTTGGTTACTCCAATCTTTTTCTTCTATTAGCTTGCTTTTTTCCCATTCGTATGAGGGTAACACGGTTGCCTTCTTTTTGAAGGACTTTATATTGTACCAGCCACCATCACCCTTCCTCCCAGCAGCGAGGAGCCTATAAAACCAAAACTTTGAGCCAACATAGCTCGATATCTATCGGTGCAAACACTAATCAAATTAGTAAAATCTAGTTCTAATTTATGTCATGCTTCTTTCAAAGTATTTAGAATATCCGTTCCTTGTGTCCTTCCATTAAGGATGCCTAGAGCTAGCTGTTCTTTGTACAATTAAAAATCACCAGTTATAGCACGAATAAAGCAGATCACACTGAGGAAGTGTATGAGACTAGAATTCTTCCTGCATTATATGTGAAATCACTCACTTGCCCTTTGCTGGTGTCGCTAATAAGGAAAATTCCCTTTATATACTGGTTGCTTCAAGATTAGATTTGTGGAATTCATAGAAAAATGCATCTATTCTCTGGGAGTTACATCACTGAGCACAGATAACGTTTTTGCCTTTTGTGTACATATACGTATATGTGTATAATGATTTGACAAAAAAATATTGGGTTAAAAGATAAATATACTGTATATACATATGGCAAAGGCTGTAGCAATCCTCACTAGATGGCCCAGAGCGCTGCAGGTTCCCCATACCTGATTTTTATATTATAATTATTAATTGACCTAAAGTTGAATGATTGACCTTCTAGAAAGATATTTAGCATATACTCAATAACTTCCAAGTCAGCTTAATTTAACCCCTTTCCCACAATTTTGATAGATTTTATTCATGTATCAGATTGCTGCTGCCTCAAAATAAACAATAACAGTTATTTAGTATAAAACTATATATTCCCCTTGCGATCACTATTATCTACTCCTCTTTTTAATCTTTTATTTTGTTCCATTTTTACCAATAAAATATAAACAGCCATTTTTCTATTGTCAAGAATTCCACGGGAGAAACATGCAAATAAGATATTTTTATAAAACTGAAATAATGCTCCTCGACCTTATGATTTAAGAATTATGTCCGTACTTTGTCTAAATTTCCTTTTGATTTTGAAGTAGAGGAAACATCAAACTTTCTTTGTTCTTCTGTCATTGCTTCTATCATCTATAAATTCATCCTGCTTCCTCTGCACGAAGAAAGTAGAAAATGTATTGATTTTGGCAAATGTCTTGAATCTCAGAAATGAGTTTTCTTTAGTCTCGAAATATTCAAAAGTCACCATCACACAAGGGATACCTCCTTCGCTT
>NC_090754.1:8601134-8603634 GCF_036898095.1 Palaemon carinicauda
AAAATATTTTACGAAACATTTTGATATAAGAATGTAATTAAATAAAGAGACAGGTTGAAATGCAGTTACACATCCTATAAAATCTTTCTTGGTTCTAATACTCTTAAAAGTCTGATGGATCAATCAGAAACATCATTTCTCTTTCTTGACAGAACAAGAGTCCATCCCTGTCATAATGCAGCCAGAAATCACAGAGACTCAACTTCACATAAAATAGCACAGCACCTCGACATTTCCCCCTTTAGCACTTCATGAGGGACACAACCTGGCTTCCAAAACATGTTTCTTTCTTGCTCTGAGATATCCTGGAAAGAACCGTGGTATTTCCAAGCCCAGCAGTAGAAAAAAGAACTGTTTGCAATAGGTTTCAGTCAAAGATAAAGCAGGGATGTTGTAAGGATCTTGGGAGCAGAAACCATAAAAGTATATTCATTTACTTGTTATAAACTATCAAGGGATATTTTATTCACAAATGGAAAAAGTCGAAACATTATAGTTGGTTTCTTGGTAAACTATCTAAACAACATAGGAATATGTTATTTGTAGATTCAAATTGGTTCATGAAATAAGCAAAATTGGCGGAATGGCCCTATTTCGTATCCTGGAATAAGAGGAATGATAAGACTAATTCCGTTATAAGCATTGTGCAGCTGTAGACGTATTAAGAAATCCTTCCTACCCAGAAGTTACCAGACTGGTGGATTGCAACTAAAGGAAGAACGGAGGGGAGCTAACAACTCTATTCCAACATATATAGTGCATTGCTCTCTCTCTCTCTCTCTCTCTCTCTCTCTCTCTCTCTCTCTCTCTCTCTCTCTCTCTCTCTCTCTCTCTCTCTCTCTCAGACCTGACCCCTGAATATTTGATTACGATTACCATCCAAGGATTGCTTCAGAAACAAGAACAATTGCTCTCCACTGGAGGTAGGTTACATCCCATCAATAAAAAATCGTTGTTATAACCAGAATATTTTTTTTCAATTGCATTTGATCAAAATAGCGACTATACCTATACAATAAAGATCTAATCATTATTATTGATATTATTTTGATTTATATTGCAGCCATTGCAACTCCTCTTAAGGAGATATTTAGAAATATATGATAATAAAGTAAAAAAGAATAATCTCAATTAAAACCTTCAAGGGTTACTTACTCGTTAGTCAGTAACTGTAGTAGTATTAGCAGCAGATGCAGCAGCAGCATTTTTTCTTTCGCTCCCCTGCTTACTCCTTTCATTATTTCTCTCTCACTTGCAACCCCTCTTTTTCTCTCTCTCTCTTTTTTTTTTTTTTTACCAATGTTTATACTCTGGCCAGATGCAATCGAGCTTACTGAAGGATTTCCTTTGCACCAAATGATTTCCCTTGACTCCGGAATTAATGCAATCTCTCTCTCTCTCTCTCTCTCTCTCTCTCTCTCTCTCTCTCTCTCTCTCTCTCTCTCTCTCTCTCTCTCTCTCTCTCTCAGATACACAAACAAACATAAAAGCACAAACACAACACTAATTCCCATGATATAAATGTGTTTCTTAAAGCAAACGGTGTTATCTGTTTCTCTTTATATCTGTCTTAAAAATTTGCGCAATGCCAGGTCATGGGAGTAACTTGACTTTTTATCATTTAATGTATAGGTTAATATACAAGAATATGTTAGTGCAAATATATGTATACATTATGTGCGTGTATATATTTAGGAATCAATGAATGAAATGAAAGAAGATAATGTGGTGTAAATAAAAAAAAAAATAATGTACAAGTAAGAAATTAGAAAGGAAGCTTAATAAAATAAACAAAGCAGTTTAGGAGAGCATCAGAAAAAAGAGAGTAGAGAACTAAAAGTCAAAGGAGAAGAGGAGAGCAAAGAAGTAAAGATAATGAAGTAATTATGTTAGGATGAAGGAGTAATGAAAAATATTTGAGTATAAGACTATAGAGAAACGAATTATTTCAAGGACGTAGATGAGAGATAAGAGATAAAGAAAATGAAAAGAGGGGAAAGAAAAAAGAAGACAAGAAACTTAGATAAAGGATTCCTTAATGGATCCATTGTCCTTCGCAGAAGAGGGACAAAAAAAGGGACAAATAAATTTTCTCTGCTGATTCATCTCTCCTTTGGGAAACATAATTCTTCCAAGTTTCTTGTTTTACTTTCTATCTCTTCCTTTTCCTTCCCTAAAATGCTATTCCGCGATTTTTTACTATTTCCTATTTCATGTCATGTATTTAGTATCTAGGTACCATTTTCTGTATTATTTGTTTTCTAATCTTTAATTCTATTTTTGTTGTCATGGTTAGGATATCTGGTACGTATCAGAATTAGTTTATATGATAGTGATGAGGCTTAAACCTTATGAAGCACGGATTGTTGGAAATTTCCTAGACATGGCTTTAGCCCTGGGACCAGGGAAGGATATTCAACACTATTATGGTAACTGGCGAGGTGAAAATTGTAGTTATATCAAATGTGAGACCGTTACATTAACTGAGGTTAACATATAT
>NC_090754.1:8608634-8611134 GCF_036898095.1 Palaemon carinicauda
ACGATGCCTTTTTTTTCTCCAGACTCTGTTGGCATTTTTGAGTCTCCCTTTTAGAATCGGGTCCATCACGACAGTGAATTGCAGTGAGACTCTTTCTGGTTGCCGTCTGGTGAGTACTTTCTAACGAAGAAGGCACCAACAAAGTTTGCTATTTCCTTTCTCTTGCCTTGCGGTAGAGAGAGGGTGTGTGACTTTAGATTCCAGTGAAGTCCTAGTCACTGGAATTATTGAGTTGGAGACAGCCTGGACTTTTCAAAGTTTATCTGAAAGCCCAGAGACTGTTAGAATGCCATGACTTTTTGAACTGTCTGAAGACACTCTGACTTCTTTGCAGTCCAGACCAGCCAGTCGTCCAGGTATACAATCATATGGAAGCCTTTGTTCTGTAATTGTTGGACGATGGCCTCTACTAGCTTTGTAAAAATCTATGAAGCTATATTGAGACCGAAAGACATAGCTCTGAATACGTAGGCCTCTCTTGTCAGTCTAAAACCAAGGTAGGGGAGAAGTGCCGACCTATCAGATTATGTTAATATGCGTCTGTAAGATCTATGGTGATGGTGCTGGACCCTTGGGGTAGTAAGGTCCATATTTGCGAGATAGTCAGTATCGGGAATTTATCCTTCAGCAAGAATTTGTTTGGTGAGGACAGGTCCAGGATAGATCAAAGAGTGTTCGAATTTTTCTTGGGCATGCAGAATAGCCGCCCTTGAAAGTTCATGGATTTTGTGCAACGATGAACCACTTCAACTCAGGAGATTTCTGTCCCTGTTTCCACGCTAGTCTGTTGAGACTATCTGTGATCCCAGGTATCGAACTCCCATTAATCCCTGAACAGGTGAAGTGGTCCCCCTACTGGGAGCTCCTCATTGTTGGTGTGAAGAACCAGTGTCTTTAATAGTATTGCGTCTGCTTCCTCAGCCTCTAGATTGACCCCCTTTTCCAGACCATCCCCTGCTACTGGTGCCCTTCTTTTGAGCTCTGGTAGGGTGGAACGTGGTGGTCGCTTTCCCATACACCGAGTTGAAGGCTGGAGACTGTGGTAAATGCTGCTGGGGACCGTGTATACAGTCTAAGGGATGGCGGCAACTGAGGGTGTCACAACAGGAAAGGATTTCCTTCTATCAAAGTGTCGTATGGGCTTCTTGCCCTTGGGTTGAGGTCCTTAATATGGGTGAATTTCCGTTTAGAGGACATAACCCATTTGTCTACAAGGCTTTTATTCTCCTTGACTTCCTTAACCAATTCATCATGGAAGAGAGCTTTCCCCTAGATATTTGAGTCGATCAGTTTTCTAGGTTCATGCTTGATTAAAGCAGTGGCTAGAACGTGTTCTCTACATGCTCTCCTAGCTAAAAAGAAAGCATGGATATCATTTTGAAATATGGTTTGGCGAGTCCTCGCCAAGACAGGGAAGATATCTGATTTGGAATATTTTCCAATAAACATCTCAAGATAACATTGGAGGGATAAAAAGGCTGATAGTCTTTCTTTGGCTCCAATTCTTCCCTTAATAGGGAATGGGGAAATCCAGGCAGTTTCTTCTTAAACTACTTGCCTCCGATGTTTTTTCTAGTTTTCTAAAAAGTAAAAGTATGTTGGACATCCTCCCAACTGTCCAAATCAAAAGGAGGAGTTAGGGAGACAGGTTTACACTCTCCTAGCACTGGAAATGGTCTACCCTCCACTCCTGCTTTCTTTAAAGTCTCTAAACTTTTAGGGGCGAAAAGGAAGACAGTATCTTTAGGGCTACAAAGGTGGTCTGCTTACTGCCAAAAGCAGAAAGTTGGGTATTAGTGAACTCGGCCGTATTCAGCTCCTTAACCAAAATAGACTTAGCCTTGCTAATGTCCAGGGTGATTGTTCCCTATGGGATCATATCCTCCCTAACAGATGCTTCTGAGTGAAGTCTTACATAGCAGTAAGGATAAGTATAGACCGATGGGAGGAATTCCAAGTCTGAGAATAGCTTGGAACCCAAACCTTCTCTGATGTGGAGGTACCCTTCACTTAAGGACATATGATCAGTATAGCGCCCAGGGTTCTTAACTGATCATTCTGGTGGGCCCAAAGCTGGGAGAGCCTTAGAAGCAGGTACCTTTTATATAGCTTCTATCTTTGCTATGAGGTTAGCTTAAGAACGTTCATGTTTGGTGGTTACATTTTCCATGAAAACTTTCATGGACACCGTACATTCCGAGTTACTAGGATATGAAGGTTTGTCTAACAGGGGTGAAGTATAATCTGGGGCTTGAGCAGTAGGGATGGGGGGAACAAACTAAAGAGTAACTGGGAACTGTACTCACCAGATGTACATCCAAAGACTCTTCAGGGGCTTCCGGGGTCAGCAGGATCTTTCACTTTCTGTTGAACCAGAAGTTGTTAATGTGTTGTCGGTGGACAGGTTCATGACTTGTAGAGCTTCCTGAACTTTATCATCTGCATGATCTGCTGGTACTGGCAGGAGGTGAATCTTTGGTAACTGGTGACCAAACACAGA
>NC_090754.1:8623634-8636134 GCF_036898095.1 Palaemon carinicauda
TCCCTTAAACGATTCGCTCTTTATTTTTATTTTTATTTATTTATTTTTTTTTTTTGCAAGGTGTTGGGGGCGGGGGCAAGAATTGGAAAGATTGAGGAGTTGAAATGTTTTTATTTCAAGAGAAGATTAAGGGATGCCAATTTAAGAACTGGCCATGTCTTTTTATCTTATCTCAGTTTTAATGGAAAATACATAGATAGAAACCCAGATAGATAGATAGATAGACAGGTCGATAGAAAGGAAGATAGATAGATAGATATATAGAAAGAAAAAGTAAATAGTATTAGCGAAGATGAAATAAAACATAGTACATAGAAACAGATGATTCCGCATTCCTGATATAATCAGTAAGTCCAGTGACCCACAATGAACGTCTTTCTGATAACGACAGGGAATTTGAGATAAACTAAAGGCTGAAAACAAGTTGTCTTAATTTATTTTCCAAAAGCATCAGTGCAAGTCGAGTACCAAAGACGTTAAAACTTTTCGCTTTAGAATAATTTTATCACTGGTGTGGTGATTTTACTAGAGTCCAAAAGTCAATTTGATAGCGAAAGAGAGTATACTGGGAGATATATATATATATATATATATATATATATATATATATATATATATATATATATATATATATACATATATATATATATATATATATATATATATATATTCCTAATATGCCATGTATATTAATACATTAAAATCTAGATTCTCTTAACTACCTCGGGATCAGAGCCCCAGGCATAATTACTCAAAGACTACAGTATCTGACCGGCCGGGTTTCGAACTCTGGTCCACGATACTTGTATGCCATTGACCATACCACTCAGCCGGGAAGTAAGATGTGCAAAATTTATTATTCATATATATATATATATATATATATATATATATATATATATATATATATATATATATATATATGTGCGTGTGTGTGTGTGTGTGTGTGTGCTAATATGGAATTCTGCCTCTGGTAATATATATTCACAGGAAATTACCTTACTTTATAATAACAGCTTGTAGCTGGGCATGGGCTACAACCTGTGCCTCTTTTTCGATTTGAAATTACTTTATATAACTCTTGATGCTGGTTTTTTTTTTTTTGACTATGAGGTATAGGTTCAAGTCATTATCAAGCCAGCAACAGTTATCATAAATGAATTTCCAGTAAAATTATATTTAAATAGCTTGAAATCGATAATAAATGCCATTATGGTTATTATTTACATTTATAAAAAGTCACAAGTGTTAGTCATAAACACTCATTTATGTGTGTGTATATATATATATATATATATATATATATATATATATATATATATATATATATATATATATATATATATATATATATATGTGTATATATTTTATATGATCAAGTTAGTAAAAGTATATATTCCTATTTCAAGCTAATATTTTATGAAACTAGAATTATCAGTGATCATTTACCTGAAACCTTTTATGAAACACTAACCGATTTATAAAACCCTACTCTTTTTAAAAAAATAATTTCATAGAAATATAATGATTATATAGAATAACATCTGTTAATAATCCTTGCCTCCCTTTCTTTTGAATAGTATCCAAATTGCACGCTACAGTGTGTTAATACATAAGGGTAGCTCAACTGTACTCCTCCTAAAGGTTCAATCAGCTGAAGATGAGGAATTGAGAATGGCTTGCCTTATGTCTACAAGAAAAGGTGCATTGTACGTTTGGGATCTTTCTAATCAAGGTAACAAATCTTACTGTAAAGAGCAATACTATGATAGCTCCATCAAAACCTTTAGACGACTCTTGATCTGACGCCATTCCTTCTCATCAGAGATTACTTACTCTCACGAAAGATCATTATTCCTTGGAAGGTGTGTGTACGATGTATACAAGATTCCCCCGCAGGAAAAAAAGACAATCGTAGTGGATTAGGCCTTAACCATCACGTTCATGTGCTTTTGCTAATATAGGGCCCCCCCTCTCTCTCTCTCCTCTCTCTCTCTCTCTCTCTCTCTCTCTCTCTCTCTCTCTCTCTCTCTCTCTCTCTCTCTCTCTCTCTCTCACTATAATTCAAAGCCCAACCAGAACGGGCTCTCGATATGGTGCATATTTTCTCCACTGCCACTTTTGTCATTAAGAAAACTAATTAGATACAAATTTACCACGATATAACAGAATGACGTTTTTGAGCTTTTCGTTACCTTGACCTTGACATTTAACCCAATCAGTTCCGAAGTTTAATCAAATTGTGCTTTGATCATAGCCAATCATCCTCCCACCCATTTCATGAGATTTAGTTAAAAAGATTTGAGTTAGGTGAAGCGTAAACATACAGACAAACATACAAACAAATATATACACAAACAAGTTTAATGGCATCACTATATCTTGTATATCACAATATAAGCCATCGAATTTTGCACATTTTCGCACTATTTTCATCCAAATCCAATAAATGTTGACCATGAGATAGCAAGATGACGTTTGTTACCTTTTCATTAAATATAATTCTGTATAAAACGATTAACTTTGAAATATACCATATCTATAGTAAGTGCAAACAAAAATCCAGCTGGATTAGGACGTACCCTTTGTGTCTAATGTTTAATTTAGGGCTCACAATAATTCGTGTTTCTACTGTACTCCTACCACTCGAAAACTATTAGAGTTATCTCCATATTTATTTACCACAATGAATCCCTTTCCTTGGAAAAGATTAATAATCCAGTATTTTTTTTTTTTTCATTTATTTATTTTTTTATTTTACTTTATCACCTTTTCCAGTGTACCAACCGGCATTTGACTGCACACATACAGGACGGATGAGAATATGGCAACACCGTTAATAACGGGAAGTTTTAGCCATTTATATGTGGGCTATTGGTATTCCACTTTAGGTCAATGAAAGCAGACATATGTTCTATGTTCATAAATTGAACGAAGGTAGTAATATGCATGCACACACACACACACAAACACACATTCTTTACCTCTCCTGAGGCTCTAAGCGAATTTTTCATTTGTGAAATATTCAGTCACTTTTACCCGTAAGAATTGAATGCTAAAAAGAGTCCTTGTCCTCGGGTATCTTGTAGGTTGAAGTATTAACATCAGGTTCTTTCCATCAGACAGAATACCCAACGAAATTTCAACTAGAACCGGCACTCGGTAGAGTGCATGCCTTCACCAACGCCAATTTTGTTACCAGGGTTATGCAAAGAATTCGGATAACAATGACAGCGTAATGAAGGAAACTGCACTTTTTGCAAGTTCATTTATTCCGAGGACCTTTGAACCTCAACGGCTATAAAGGGTAATAAGATCACTATATCATGGTGTATATCATAAGGTATGCAAATGAATTATGTACATTTTGGCATTAGTTTCATGCAAATCTAATAGAAACTGACCACAATATAGCAAAAAGAATTTTTGACCTTTCGTCACCTTGATCTTGATCAAGTTGCATATCACAAAATTGAGGTATGCACATTTGGCAATAGTTTCATGCTAATAAGAAAAAAATAACCCCGATATAGCAAAAGGACATTTCTTATATTTTTGTGACCTCGATCTTGAACTTTGACTCAATCACTCCTAAAATGTGATCCTTGTTATGCAAACGAATCAAGTAACAATGGCCCAGTAATGAAAAAACTGGCACTCTTTGCACGTTCATTGACCCTGCTGACCTTAGAACCCAACCCCTAACAAGGGTAATGAAGTCACTAGATCATGTTGAAAATCACAAGGTAGGCAATTTAATTAGGCACATTTTGTTCCAGTTCCATTAAACTGGATACAAAGTGAACACAATATAGCAAAAAGACCTTTTTGACCATTTGTCACCTTGACCTTGATCGTGTTGACCATCACAAGATAGGTAATTTAAGTAGGCACATTTTGCACTAGTCTCATGCAAATTGGGTAAATAAATCATGATATAGCCAAAATACGTTTTTGACCTTTTTGGGGCCTTGACCTTTGACCTAAACATGGTGTATATCAAAGGATAGGCAACTGAATTATGCACATTTTGGCACTACTTTCATGCAAATAAGAAAAAACTGAACATGATACAGCAAAAAGATATTTTAAAGCTTGACCTAAACTTTTACCTTGTCCCTCCGAAATCCATCGATAGAAAAATTGAACCTTGCATATTTTGGCACTAGTTTTCTACAAATTGAATAAAAATTGAACCCAACATAGCAAAAATGCTTTTTGGCCTTTCCCTCATCTTGACGTTGTCCTTCGACCCAATCATTCACAAAATCTAACCAAATTGCCCTTTAATCATGGTCAAGCATCCCACCATATTTCACGAGATTCTGTCTAATATTCTATGAGTTATGCGAATCACAAACACAGACAGATATACAAAATAAACACCTAACAAAATATAACCTATTGGCGAAGGTAATATACAGCACATGTTTCACATACCCTCGCATAATGTTACGGTATTTGCGTTTTTTTTTTTTTTTATATTTAGTTCTCTCCAAGCACTGATAACTGAAGCTTGCTTTTCATTCACTAGTCGGAGTTTTTGTTACATTCTTGCTTTGGAACAGCTTGTATATAAACTCATTACCTGTTGAAATGAATTTAGTTGCATTCTTCTCTCCTGTTTGTTATCACATACCAGCAACCTCACACAATTCGTGACTGCCAGAGGGCCAAATATCTCCCACCTCACTGCTGTGTCTAACTGTTTGATGATGCCGCTCTCAAAACCCGACTCTTCGACACAAGACACCTTAATGAAACTGCCATCCTTCACCAGCGGAGAAGCGTTCACCTAGTTCTAGTGCAACAAAGTTCAGTTTCACTTCAAGGGCGTAACTCTCTCAAGCAACACAGCAGTCTATGTCTCATTGTGTTCCCAGATTGCACGTTCTCAGAAATCCTCGATTGGTTTTACAACCAAGGGGAAGCCCAAATAGAGTATGACGCCTTCAAAAAATACCTCCTGAAGCAGTATTCACCATCGCCAGCAACCTGCATTGCCAAGCTTATTCAGCTCTCTCAACAGTAGTTAGGGGACCCGAGAGCTTTGCTCGCTCTTAGGGAAATGACCAGTATCGCTTGCCTGCAACCTGCCGTAGATGCTCTCCAAAGGAGGTGAACTTACTTCATACCCTTTGGGTACAACACCCACCAGAACTTGTACATACTACCATCCCCAATGTAAATATTTTGCCCAGGAAGGACCTCATAACCAAAGTCGATGCCTTTATGGACAGCCTCTTCACTGCCTTCAAGACCTCCATGAATGCCTCCACTCCTGACGAAGAGTACAATTATTCAACATCAACCGAAACTGATGTGAATGTTATAGGATAGAATGCGATAAGTAACAGACACCAACCCTTTGACGTGCCAGAGCGGCAACAAAGAAGACCACCACCCACATATACCACTCTGCACTCATGCCACAACTAACAACCTCTCCAGCTATGTGCTAACACCCATTAATATCAGGTATGCTATTACCACCACAAATTCTCGGCTGCTGCAAAGAAATGTGCAAACGGTTGTAATTGGCCCAAAAAATTGATACAGGTATGGACGTACGACATTTAGTAGACACTGCTGCTGGCCATTATCTTCTACCAAGGCCACTCTCCAGGATATGACGTGGTCAGTCTAAGCCTTCTGACGTCCACCTGGTAGCTGCCAATAGACCTACGACTCCTACTGATGTGTATGAATCCATCATATTATCATTTGGGAGTGCCGAATATCATTGGAAGTCTCTCGTTGTTGACTTTACATTGCCAGTCCTTGGTGTGAATATGCTTTTCCATTTTCATCTCCTTATTGATATTACTCACTGATGGTTAGTCAATGCAGACCCCTACTCCTCAACACCTCTTCAACCTACCCATCCAACCTCACTCTCTACATCAGTGCACATATGGAGGCCTCAGCTTACTTCCTCATGTCGTGCCCAGAAGAGTTCCATCCAGAACTTTGCCAAACGCCCACAGTTCCAACCAAAAATGGTATTTATCACCATATGAATTGGATGTGGCACCTTGTGTTCACCAGATTCAGATGTCTGGAGCTGGATCATTTGGCAGCTACTAAACAAATGATCACAAAATGGAAGAAATGGGCTTTTGTCAAATGGCCTCAAGCCCACGGTCATCAGTACCAGGTATGCTATTACCACTCCAAATTCTCGGCTGCTGCAAAGAAATGTGCAAACGGTTGTCATTGGTCCAAAAAATTGATGCATGTATGGACGTACGATATTTAATAGACACGCTATTTCCAAGCCACTCTCCAGGATACGACGTGGTCAGTCTAAGTTTTCTGACGTCCACCTGGTAGCTGCCAACAGACCTACGACTCCTACCGATGTGTATGAAACCATCATATTATCATTTGGGAGTGCCGAATATCATTGGAGGTCTCGTTGTTGACTTCACATTGCCAGTCCTTGGTGTGAATTTCCTTTTCCATTTTCATCTCCTCATTGATATTGCTCATCCTCATTCTCTACATCAGTGCACATATGGAGGCCTCAGCCTACTTCCTCACGTCGTGCCTAGAAGTGTTCCATCCAGAACTTTGCCAAACGCCCACAGTTCCAACCAAAAAATGGTATTTATCACCATATGAAGTTGGCGTGGCACCTTGTGTTCACCAGATTCAGATGTCTGGCCCTGGATCATTTGGCAGCTAGTAAACAAATGATCACAAAATGGAAGATATAGGTCTTTGCCAAATGGCCTCAAGCCCACGGTCATTTCACTTATACATCATCCTAAACAAAGATAGCTCCTTGTGCCCAGAGTGGATCATAGGTGCCTGAATATGCAGACAGAACCGCATCACTACCCCCTCCCTAACATTGCTAATGTTACCTACCACTAGCACAAAACGAAGGTTTTGTCCATGCTAGACCTTTTGAACGAGTATTATCAAGTATCCATGAACCCAGAATTCATCCCCAGGACCCCCATTATAATCCCATTCGGTACATACATCCTCAATTACTCCAGTTTGTGCCTTTGTAATGCTGGGGCTACTTTTCAATGCCTCATGGATAGCCTCTTAGGGAACCTCCCCTTATAAGTATGTTATATGGATGCCATAGTTGCATTCTCATCCTCATAAGGGGAGCCCCTCCGTCACCTACGCATCATTCTTGATCACCTGCAACAGAATGGCCTTGTCATCTGGTATGACAAGCGTACCTTTGGCAGCAACAAAGTATCATGTTTAAGACACCGCATGACTCCTGAAGGAGTCCAACCTCACCCTGAGAAGGTAGCAAATATTCAGAACTTCCCCACCTCAATCATCAGAGCACTGCAAGAATTTTTGGGCATAATACACATCAACGTTCTTGCCAGCCATTGCCACCACTTTTAGCCTCCTCTACGCCTTCCTCAAGGGTAAGCCAAAAGACTGTAAGTGAATCCCCTTCAAGAACTGGCCTACTGCAAGGAAAAGGTTGCTCTATTAATTGCTGCTTCTCTCACTTTGCCCGTGCCGTATGCCCCGCTCCTTCTCTCCACCAATGCCAGTGACGTTGCTATTGGTGCAGTACTCAAATAGGTGATCAACAGCTAACCCCGTTCATTGGCCATCTTCAGTAGAATACTGTCCAAGGCGGAATCCGGGTACTCTACCTTCAACCACGAAGTTGCTGGTGGCGAATTTGGTATTCTTTTACTTTTACACTTCTTAAAAGGTATGCCGTTTGTAATTCGTATGGATGATATTCCTCTAGTGCATACCTTCACTCAACAGTCAAACACATGGATTGCCCATCAACACCAATATCTCTGCACTGTGTCGGAGTACAATTGCTCCCTTCAACACGTCTCTGGGAAAATGAATCCCGATGCAGATGCTCTGTCAAGAAACTCATTTTCTGGCATTCATTTGAAAATGGATGTCAACTCCTTGGCAGAAGTACAATGAAAAGATCCAGATTAGCAAGCATGTAGGATCTCCTTCACATCCCTCTACTGGGAAGAGGTGGCCCTCAAAAACTCGAATGCCACCGACCTCTGTGACATTGGTACCAGTTGAACACAACCATAGATACTTGCTTCCATATGCCAACAGGTGGTTTATTTAATTCGTGGCCTTTCACATCCATTGCGACGATCTACTGCACAACTACTTTAGTTCATCTGGTACAAAATTACTGAGGATGCTAAGGATTAGGTGTTCCCATATACTTGAAGCCAAATTTCAAAAGTACAACGACACATGGATTCAGGAATGTTCACCTTCCCTCTACCTCTGTGTCATTTCATCCCCATTCACGTCGACATAGTAGGGACCCACATCACATGGACATCATTACCTGTTCACCATCAATGACCGCTCTACTAGTTGGCCCATGCAAACCTCAATATCTGCCTCATGTACATCCATTTTAATCTCTGTGGATAGCAACATTTGGTATCCCTGAGCATATTACTTCGGACAGAGGTACCACTTTCACCCCTCAATTGTAGACATCATTGGTAAATCTCCAGGGCATTTCCCGACATCAAAAACCGCCTTTTGACCCTACAGCCAACCGAGTGGTTGAGAGTTTTCATTACACCTCCAAAATCAGCTTTGATGTTCCGATACAATGACTCCAACTGGTTTACTCAGCTTCCCTGAGTCCTCATGGGACCAAGTACCACTTCTAAAGACGCCCTTGTTGCCTTGGTAACTTAAATGGTATATGGAAACCCGTTGGGTGTCCCTGTCGAATTTTTTCCCTCTGCCTCCTCCTCCGACAATATCTATTGCCAACATCAGGTTTTGGGAGAGTTTACTCTCTGCCACTAAACTTACAAGCCCCCAGCAAAGAAACAGATACCAATATATTATCACAAGACACCTCAACGACACCAGTGAGCCACCACAAACTTCCCCTTACAAGGGCCCTTTCCTCGTAAACAGTCGCACACTTAATGATTTCCTAATTAACATTCGTGGCAAAAAAGACTAGATCTCCATTGATCGCCTAAAACCTGTATATCTCCGTAAGATGATCTACATACAATGTACATCTCAAGAGCATGGTGCCATATTTCACATGTATGTCATTTTCAGGGGGAAGCCATGTACCGCACATGTTTCACACATGCTCCTAGACTGTAACAGTATTTCCCTTTTTTGTATATCCTGCTCTCCCCCAGCACTAATAATAGAATATTTTTAAGCTTACCTTTGCATGCAATAGTCTCTTTTAATTCTTTTGACATTCTTGTTCGGAACTGCTTGTATATAAACTCGTTATCTGTTGAAATAAAGTTAGTTAAATTCACCCCTTGGGTGAAGAAGAATTGTTTGGTAATCATAGTGTTGTCTGTTGTATGAGGACAGAAGAGAATATGTAAAGAATATGCCAGACCATTCGGTGTGTGTGTGTGTGTGTGTGTGTGTAGAGGGTAAATGAACCATAACCAGAGATAAGGATCCAATGTAGTACTGTCTGGCCAGTCAAAAGATACCATAACTCTCTAGCGGTAGTTTCTCAACAGGTGACTGGTGCCCTGGCCAACCTACTACCTATATATATATATATATATATATATATATATATATATATATACATATATATATGTATATATATATATGTGTGTGCGTGTGTGTATCTATATATATATATATATATATATATATATATATATATATATATATATATATATATATATATATATATATATATATATATTACTGTAGTAACACAATCACTGACTTGCTTTTTATACCTAAATAATAAACCATGGCATGATCAGAAGTTCCAACTGGAGGACCAACTTTGCTTCTTATAACATCAGGTAGTTCAATCAGTAACTATATACCCACAGATATCCAGTATATTTATGTCTTACTCTTAGCAGAACTTTTAGTTTTAAAAAACATACAAAAAAAATAAAGAAAAAATATCAACAAGAAATAGCATTTTTAGTAAATTAGCCAAGACCAGCTGGGGAAGAAACCCAAAAATCCTTAAGCAAACAGTTATAGCAGTCTGCTATTCGTTTGCAGAATCTGTTTGCCTCTGTGGGGAAGATTATAAAACACAAAGAAATTGATTCCAGAGGTTGACAGAGCCTGTAAAATAATCACTGGTACATTAAAGAAAACACACATTGCCATTTTTTATAGACCGGCCAGTATTGCACCATCTCATATTCGACTAGATGTTACCACCGAAAATGAAAAGGTCAAATAATTAAATGACCAAGGCATCCAGTTCATGAACACCAGGCAACAATAAAAGCTCATGTCCATGAATGTCCTGAACATCTAAACCGTGCAGCCTACATAGTGATGAAATGAAGTGAGAGTGACTGTAATTCAACCAATAATGCACTACTTGACCTTAGCGAACACCTGCTCTATGGAGCATCCCTTAACAGAAAGAAATGTACCATCTTCAATAAATATAGATCCAAGGTCGGGAAAACAGGTGATAGACTTCAGAGGTGGGGATATTTCATCAATGCTGATTGCCCCTGTGGTGATTGTCCCAGACCATGGACCTCATCCTCCACAGCTGCCCAATGGGACCTGCATGTTCTGATGTAGATGTACAGGAAGTAAATAACAGAGCCATCCATTGGATACACTGGTGTGGCGACAAGATATGATGATGACTAGAACTGATAACAGCCTAGAATTTGATTGGCCGACAACCTTATTCAGAGGCAAAATCCTAAACAGATAATTATCGGTGGACATAATATCCACCGATAATTATCCACTTCTGGTAGCAGCATGATATTCTTTACAACTTATAATAGTTTTATACTCCTTCTTTAAAAAAAAAAAAGAAAAAAAATATTCAAATATATATAAAAAAAGGATTTCGGATAATAATACAAATCTTATCTTCTTCCCACAAAAGTATTAGGAGAAAAATCTAGTAAATTCATAAACAAAAGAAATTATTCATTAGCATTATTTGGGAGCAAAGCATTTTCATACAACATTCCCCCATAACAAAAAAAAAAAATAACAAAAAAAAATAAAAAATAAAAAAATCCCTTCCACGCTTCTCTCGTATTTGGTTTTGTTGAGCTTATCGAAGAGGAATGGAAGATAAACTCGTTATTAGCACTAATCATGAGAACTTGAGATATGTGTAAATAGTACGGAATTTTATTGGACTCTCAAAATTATAATTTTATCCGATTAATATAATTGTTATTGTCATAAGTTCTATGCGCATGTGTCTTGAACAAAGTGAGATACTTCTGCCAAGTGCAGTATTGTTATTCACATTCATTTCAACTAAACCTTAGATACATCATTCAAAATATAACAAAATTTGGAGATAAAAGTGATCTAAAATTTTATTACTTATTTTATCGAATTTTCTCGCAATCTTTGTGGACAACCTACGTTGAAAAGTATTTCATACAATTTAAAATGCACAATGCAAATGCTGAATATGAATAATGAAGAAAGAAAACTCAAACAATATTCCGATACTTGAGGACATAATAAGAGAGACGTAGGTGGTAAGGTGGGCAAGGCATCAGCCATCCGTTGAGTTACTACCGCTTGATGGTTATTGGTTTCTTTGACTGGCCAGAAAGTACTACATAGAATTCCTCTCTGTTTACAGTTCATTTATCTTTGCCTACACATACACCGAGTAGTCTATCTTATTCTTTACAAATTCTACATTTCTTCATACACCTGACAATATTAAGTTATCCTAGCAATTTTATACGCAAGGGGTCACTACTGGAATGTAATTATTGTTAAGTGGCTGGCCAATGCAGTGCCATAGCTATTGTACCATAGTCTTCCATTGTCTTGGGTTAGAATTTTCTTGTTTGAGGATACACTCAGGCTCACTATTTCATCTGTTTTCTTGCTTCCTTTCCTCACTGTGCTATTTTCCTTGATTGCGGTCCCTGGCCTTGTAATATTCTAATTTTCAAATTAGCATAACTAATAATAATAATAATAATAATAATAATAATAATAATAATAATAATAATAATAGAAGCTTGAGGGTATAACGTTTACATTTTTTTATATAGAATGTCAATACAATTTACTGACGAGTTTGGATGTAGATAAACCAAATTGGAAAAAAACTTTGAGCTGGTAATCCTCCTTGAATGTCTTATACGCATAAACTATAAATGTTTTTCTATGGAAATGCTTCAGTGATGGCATTTGCTAATGAAATATAAATGAGCTTTTTCTTGTGTCAAGTTTCATATTGATTTAGGAATATTCATAAGAAATATCATCTAATAATACAGAAAGTTATCATGTTTAGAAGTTCCCTGTATACTATTGGTGACTTGATTATCATTCATATGTAAAAAATATGCATCTTTGTAGAATGGAATAATATATATATATATATATATATATACATATATATATAAATATATATGTTGTATATATATATATATATATATATATATATATATATACATATTTTATATATATATATATATATATATATGTATATATACATATATATATATATATATATATATATATAT
>NC_090754.1:8658634-8668634 GCF_036898095.1 Palaemon carinicauda
TTTCCCTATAAAATGTAAAGAAACCTCTCTCAATAAATCAGTCCTCTGAAGAAGTATCATGAAACTAGTTAGGACTTAATCGTATATTTCGTATTTTCATTTTCCCTGTGGTTCTTCTGCATATATATATATATATATATATATATATATATATATATATATATATATATATATATATATATATATATATATTTATTTATATATATATATATATATATATATATATATATATATATATACAGAAACAAAAAAAAATTGATGCAAACACTCACACACATGCACACATATATATGTATATATATATATATATATATATATATATATATATATATATATATATATATATATATATATATATATATAACCTAAGGAAAACCATATTTATACATGCACATGCACACAAACACACATATATATATATATATATATATATATATATATATATTTATATATATATATATATATATATATATATATATATATATGTATATATATATATATATATATATATATATATATATATATATATATATATATATATATGTATGTATGTATATATAACCTAAGGCAAAACATATCTATACATGCTCACATATACACACATACACATATAAACACACACATATATATTCATATATATATACAGTATATATATATATATATATATATATATATATATATATATATATTTATATATATATATATATATATATATATATATATATATATATAACCTAAGGCAAACCATATTTATACATGCACATGCACACAAACACACACATATATATATATATATATATATATATATATTTATATATATATATATATATATATATATATATGTATATATATATATATATATATATATATATATATATATATATATATATATATATATATATATATATGTATGTATATATAACCTAAGGCAAAACATATCTATACATGCTCACATATACACACATACACATATAAACACACACATATATATTCATATATATATACAGTATATATATATATATATATATATATATATATATATATATATATATATATATATATATATATATATATATATATATATATATTTATATATATATATATATATATATATATATATATATATATATATATAATGTGTCTGCTTGTTAACCTAATAACTATACTTTAGTACCACTTAATAATTCTATTTATATGTTCTTTATTGACCTACCCACTACCTGTCCTCCTATGTGTTACATACTCGCTCTCTCTCTCTCTCTCTCTCTCTCTCTCTCTCTCTCTCTCTCTCTCTCTCTCTCTCTCTCTCTCTCTCTCTCTCTCTCACTATTTCCAGAAATAAGAAAAATCGTCATGTACTTGTTTATTTTACAAAAGAACAGTTTTATTCTTCTGATCAGGCAGGTTTAGAAAACCTTCAACTCAAGATTTTTCTTCGTCATTGTGATAATAGATATCCAAATCACCTTCCTTCACGAATTCCCTGTAGCCAAAAAAGTGGATAGTCATGTATTTTATTTTTTTTATTTTTTTTTTTTACATGGTAAGAAGACTCCAGTGATGCAGAATCTTGGATCGATTTTGGAGAGTACTGGTCGAAGTTTGAAGCAGGTATTAATGATATCAGAAAACTACACTTTTGAACGATTAACTGCATCATACCTTCGTCTCAAGCAAATTTTCTTCATTTTACTGTATAAAGACTAGAATATTTTACAATTTATGAATTTTATATGTCAGATGCTGTTCTTTTATACGTTCTGTTAATATCTAATACTTTCCATTGTTAGCAGTGATTTATTTTTTTCATATCACCTCAGGCTAAAAATAAATTTTCTGAAAAGGCAAATAAAACTATTCAGGGCTTTAAGCAGAAAAATTTATTATATCCAAATACTTTTGCTTAAAATTTTTTAAATAAAGTCTATAGACAATAAGAAGTAGTTTTAATACAACATAAAATGAAATTCTTCAGTATCACTCATTGTATTAATTCAGGTTTTAGTAATGATCAAATCTAGATATAGATTTAAAATTGTATCGTAAGAACGAGAAATTGTTTCCTTAGCAAATATTGCTTAGAAATTCCCCAATAAAGCAACCTCATTTCTACATGGGATCCCATTTCTTCAATGAAAGGGAGAATCCTTAAAATAAAAATAGATCTATTTTAGTATATATGGATTGAGCTTGGAACAGGGAAGGGACACAAAGAAACAGCGATACGACCAGAATTAGAGAAAAAAAAATCGAAGAGGATGAAAAAGCCTTGAGAGCAATGGGAGATTTTAATTATCATTTTAAGATTCTTGTGATATCAAGGGGAATATTAAAATGGAAAGAAAGTGCTGCAGTCAATGAATAGTAGAAACCTAATACTATTGAATAGCGATGGAAAGTATAAAATAATTTATACTTTGGAGATCGCAATAGGCCTAGTGATGGTAAATAAAGTAATAATTATTATCATTATTATTATTATTATTATTATTGTTATTATTATTATTATTATTATTATTATTATTATTATATTAATAGAATAAGGGGGAAAAAGAAAAATCAAGACAAAATACAATAATATAATGAAAATAAAGAATACATGGCAAATAAGAACAAATAAACACATTCTTTGCGGAAAAATTTACAAAATATGCAAAAATAAAATGAAAGGTGTGTGGAATATTGAAGACTGATTGAAATATGACGAGGAATTAGATGCAACAGAAAAGGAAGAACATGCATTAGGACAGAAATTATAAGAAAATTGTACCAGGGAAAATAAAACCTGAACTATATAAAATCTTAACAAAATATATTAATGTTTAGAATTAATGTTTAATTACTAAACGTCTACAAAATGACATAAAGGGGAATAGAAGCCCGAGAATTTGCAAACATAAGAAAATAAAAGAATAAAATAAAAATACCCACTGTTAAAGATTTAGGACCAATGGTCCCTACAAATACATCATGAAAGATTTGTGACTGTTATAAAGGATGAAATAGGATACCATCTAAACCAAATATGGAAATAAAAGAAACCTAAGCCGGGTTTACAAACGGGGAAGGAATAGATAATAACATATTACTTTTAAAATATTGTATGGAGGAAATGTAACGAAGGAAAGAAACCTTCATTTAATTTCAGTAGACTTTCAAAAAGCATATAACTTAATTAAGAAAAAAAAAAGAATTACGAAAGAATATAGAATACACCAAAATGCAATAGATGCAATAGAAAAAATCTATAAAAGAGAAAAGAGGGAACTAGAAAATAATTTTGACGAAACAACCGGGATAAAACCCTGGTGTACAGGCTCTACCACTTTCTTGAAATGAATCACACACCGAATAAATAACGAATTAGAAAGAAAAGAAAAGCTTTTAAAAACAATATAACAATGATATTGGTGTTATTCTTTCCCGAAATGATCTATTAATAGAAAAAATTATAGTAGAGGCCGTAAAAAAAAAGAAACGTAGAAATATTAACAGAAGTATGTAAGGGCTGTGGATTAAAAATAAAAAAAACAAAAAGTGTTATGTACTGATATATAATATGAAAGAAAAAAATGGGAGAGATGAAGCGTATAAGAACATGAGAAGGCATAAGATACTAAGAATATAGAAACAAAAAGAAATGTTTTAAAAATTAAAGGAGAAAATGTATGGAAAAAAAAATTAAAGTTTGCAAATTTAACTTACTTTTTTCTCAGCAAGAAGCTACCATAAAATATTGATAAGAAAAACATACTGGAAAAAATGTGGAAAAATGGGTAAAAAAAAAAAAATAAAGAATAAAATAAAGAAGAAACCTAAGGAGGTCTTGATGAAAAGGTAGATTCTTCGGCTCAACACCTGAACCTGAACCTGAACCTGAACCTGAGCTTGTGAAAAGACAGAGAGAGAGAGAGAGAGAGAGAGAGAGAGAGAGAGAGAGAGAGAGAGAGAGAGAGAGAGAGAGAGAGAGAGAGAGATGAGATGCCATTGTATGCATGCTTGAGTGAACACCAGACCCAAATTCCCCAAAAAGGGGCAACGGCAAGATTTTTTGTTTATGCATTGATCCCGAAGCTAAAAATTCCACGACATCAACGTCAAGCAGAGACGAAAGATGGATTTATGGCGGGTACAGAGTGGGGACAGAATACCTTTAGTTGATACGTTTGTTTATAAAAAGGATGTGAAGTCTGATTAACTACGAGTGTAACCAATTTCTGGAAATAGGATAATATATCCTGTAGAAAAGGTCAGTGCACCTTTGCAACATTATTAGAGGAAGGAAAAAAAAGACTGAAGGAGCACCCAAAATGTTGTTTCATATCATAATTAAATGTGGGTTTACATATCCACGTATCCAGCTACCGTTTGCTACTGTACGTAGATTTAATGGTATTTAGTAACCAAACTGGTAAAATTTTGGTCACGAAACCGGGGGAGGGGTGTGGGGTGGGGTGGGGATGCTTACGTTTGTCGTGTGACGTAATTTTTTTTTTTTTTTTTTTTTTTTGTGGGGTTGGGGGCTAGATGGCACCCATACCATCCGGTACCGATTGGAAGCAAATCGTTGTCGGGAGTCGAGCCCGTATATGAGCAAGTACCCAAAAGTGGTGGGACTGACGACATGCTGACGGTAGTACTTAGGTCAAACGTATATAGATTGTATGTCAGACATAAGCATGGTACGTTAATGGTGGGTAAAAGTTCAATTGGCAAGTTGAAACGGGTACACCTGGCAACATTTCCGATCGATATCCTAGTGAGAAATTGTGGAAACATCGGACCAAGTGGTATTTTGAATATTGTATATATTTGTCTCAACATCCTACAATAAATTTATTTTTTCCCATAGCGACCTGGTTTTGTCTACAAGAACTTATCTACATAAACAATTCATCTCTCTCTCTCTCTCTCTCTCTCTCTCTCTCTCTCTCTCTCTCTCTCTCTCTCTCTCTCTCTCTCTCTCTCTCTCTCTTTATATATATATATATATATATATATATATATATATATATATATATATATATATATATATATATATATATATATATATATATATATATATATATATAAGATTTGTCTAGAGTAATTTATCAACTACATATTTTAATGTTTAATTTTTAATATTTAAAGAATAATTTCATTTCACATCAAGGCATGATAAAATTGTTGTCAGAAAACTGAAAAGAAAAATAAAAGCTATTGAAATTAAACAAAAATATTTAATTAGAAATATTATGTGTAATTACATGAATATAATCACATTTAGCTATAGTGCAGAAATTTTCATCCAGTCTTTTTATACGGCAAGTGTTATAGCAGATACAAGTCTTTTGTTATATTTGTGATATTCATCACACTTCCATAAAGTCTTCATTCCAATATTCCAATTCTTTAAGAGTGAATTTCCTAATTCTTTTTCTCTGATTATAATTATAAATACTGAAGAGGCACAGTTTGGGCTTCAAATATATTCACTACTTTCCACTAGGAATGCCGAGACGAAAACGCTTGTATGGATATTGCAAATGCTGAGAATTTTAATATCAAATTGTCATATAATGATTGTTTATTAATGAAAACGTTCACAAGTGCTCATTTTATGCTAGCAGCTCTCTGTACCTCCCTATCTTTTTGGGGTATAGTATTCTATAATTTATGAAAATTATTAAAAAAAAAAGTAGAATATTTTAGTAGATAAATTGCAGCAGACAAATTGTTGTAAACGAATCCATGTATGCAATATTATATTAAGGTGTCAAAGTATATATGAATGCAATTGATAATAAAACCACACAAATTTAGATGTTTCAAATATATTACAAAAACCAGTCAATATTCTATCAGAGTGTAAGATAAAAATAAAGATAATTGGTACTAGGTTGTCCATGACACCAGCCACCCGTCGAGATACTACTGCTAGAGAGTTAAGGGGTCCTTTGGCTAACCAGACAGTACAAGATTGGATCCTTCTCTTTGGTTACGATTCACTTTCTCTTTGCCTAGACATACACCGAATAGTCTGGCCTATTCTTTACAAATTCTCACTTGTCCTCATACATCTGACAAAACTGAGATTATCAAATAATTTTTCTTTACCCAAGGGGTTAACTACTGCACTGTAATTGTTCAGAGGCTACTTTCCTCTTGGTAAGGATAGAAAAGACTCTTTAGCTATGGTAAACAGCTCTTGTAGGAGATAGATACTGCAAAATCATTGTTCTCTAGTCATGGGTAGTGCCATAGCCTCTGTACCATGCTCTTCCACTGTGTTGGATTAGAGTTCTCTTGCTTGAGGGTACACTCGAACACACTATTCTATCTTATTTCTCTTTCTCTTGTTTTGTTAATGTTTTTATAGCTTATCATCATCATCTCCTCACACTTCTATTGACGCTAAGGGCCTCTTATAGGAAATATTTATTTTAATGTTGTTACTATTCTGAAAATATTTAATTTTTCCTTGTCCTATTTCCTCACGGGGCTATTTTCCCTATTGGGTGGCCAGGGCTTATAGCATTTTGCTTTTCCAACTAGGGTTGTAGATTAATAATAATAATAATAATAATAATAATAATAATAATACATCAACGGAAATCATGATTGTCAATATAACAATGTACAAAGAATAAGGTAATGGCATTTAAAACTGCAATGTAATAAAATCACTTACAAATAAGTAAAATAAGTAGATACACAATGAAGGAAATAAAACATGAAATGAATTTTGCAAACATATCATAATAGACATTAAAACGTATCAACGAAAAATCTAATTGAAATATATTAATAAACAATATAACAATCAATAGTGAAAGAGGTAAACCCATTGAAATTGAAAAAAAAAAAATAACATACAAATAAGTAAAATAAGTATATAAACAATGAAGGTAATAATAAAACAATTGAAATGAATATTTCAAATATATTTCAGATATTAGTAAATTTATATTTTATGGTGTTCTTTCAAGTTAAAATATCGAATAACACATTAAATGAAATATATTAAAAAAAGTGATATGGCAATGAAAATAAAAGAAGAAATGCCATTTAAAATACTATAAAGAAATGTGATACAAATATGATCGTAAAAATAGAAACACAGGAAAAAATCTCTCAAATATATTTCCGAGGAAAGTTGATAGATCCCTGTCCATTTTATGCCCGAGTTACCAACCAAGATCTGTAAAATTGTGTCAAAAACAGTGACGTACCTATTCATGCGTCATACGTTCTCAGCTACGTATTTCTTTAGGGGGATCATGTCGGCGTCAAAGGCCTTCGATATCAGGATGGTAGTGAACTTCAAATCATTCATTCATTTATTCAGTGAGTTATGACGCCGTTAATCTGGCTGCTAACAGGAACATGTGTATGTTAATCATAAACAAATACGTAAGCATCAAATACTGACGTCGCAGTGATTCCCGTTAAACGTATGTATACCGGGAAGTACAATTATTCGTTTGGCAAGGGCTGCATACGGCCTACAGTCTATCCGGAAGAGAGAGATGGGGGGCGAGGGGGGGGGGGGGGCGGGTGAGGCAATTTAGCATATGGTAGCAAGATAGGTTACAGTTTGTAACCCTTGAAAATATGTATAAATGTACAATGAATTATATTAACTTAAACTGAATAAATTTAGAATACAATATCTGTTTGTTTTTATGATAATTTTTTCAGCTTACAATAGAAAACCTTTTAATCTTATAATTAATTTAGATACTAGATATTTATTGTATTGGGATATTGTTTCCTCTAAATTTATTAGATTTATATATAAGTAATATTTTTCTCGTTTTCATAGTTATTTCCAAGCCAAATATCAAAATTAGTATTCATATCTTTTTTCTTTTAATTTAGAATTAATTCATAGCCCTTTCTCAAGTTTAGAATAAATAGGCTACATACCCTTTTATCAAACATGAAATTTATTACCAGGTTCTTTTAAGCCTCTTATTGATTCCTAACCTTTTATAAATATCAGAATTAATTCCTCCAAAAAATGGTTTCTGTAATGATTACTCGACACCTAAATCTATGTTGTTCAAGGACTAGGTCATAAGTGTGGTATACACGTTAATCGTAAAACAATAATATTATGGTAAGCTGATTAGTTCTGTGAGTTTTCTCCATCCCTTCCACATTCAGATTAGGGATCGTTTTCTACACTTCTTGCTATCAGTTCCGCTTTAAATTTTCTTAATTAGTAAAAAGCACTTCTCTCGGAAGCAAGACAATTTTTTTAAAGCATGAACGTTCCTTATGAATATTCATAAAGATCATAAAAAGTTTGAAATTTCGTTGAAAATAGACTCTGATGGGAGAATAATAATGCACCTTGTTCAATTACGCCAAATGTAATATTCAAAGATTGCTAATAAAAAATTCAAAATGACAATGCTTATTTGATATTGTCTCAAAACTATCAAGAACATTTTATGATAATACAAGAGCACTTCAAAACTATCATGAAAAAAAAAAAAATAATCAATTATACGAATGAATAAAACATCCATACTTCTCTTGTCTGGACATTACGTTTATTGGATACAGAAACGTAACTGAATGCAGCCTATATTTATCTTTCTGGCTCTACTGAACTTCCAAAAACCACATATAAACCAACTAAAATGACAAAACGATAGAGCAAAAACCCAAAGCTCACTGAATTATTAAACTTGATTCTACCTTTGTCCATTAGAACTAATGTATGAATTCACAGCCAAGGGAATCTCACCAAGGTTTCAACTGGGCTCTACAAGGCACTAAAAGAGTTGGAAGACCCAGGACTACATAGCTGAGGACTATAAAGCGTTAAGTAGATGATCGACAGTTGTATGGTTATACGTGACCTTTGACTCAACATACTTCATCCTTTCATCATTTTATCATATCATACCCTGAAACCATTCCATTATATTCCAAAATAATAACAGCCGAAGAAAGAGATATTCTAGACGATCAGGGTCACGAGCTTCCTAAATGTTGTTGAAAAATGAGTATATATATATATATATATATATATATATATATATATATATATATATATATATATATATATATATATATATGTGTGTGTGTGTGTGTGTGTATGTGTAGATTGATATTTTAGCTTATAATCCTTTTGTATATATTCAATGTTGGTACACTCCTCTTGTATCTCTCATTAATGAATTTATAGATATGTTTGTAGAATTTATCTTTGAGTAAAAATAATTCTAAGAAACACTCAAAATTTAAAATGAATTTGAGCTTTCAATGAAAATAGCCAAATAAGGCAGACTAGATCTCATCCATGATCCCACATAGGGCTACATGAAGTGTCATAAAAAGATTATCCTAATAGAAACGTTTGTGTGTAGCAATGTATGCACAGTTTGTTGGAACCCCATTAAAGGTCAATAGTTTCTAGTGGTGTCTGGAAACTAGCCGTCCTTGTGAGATAGGGATGGGTGGCTAGAGTTAGTCTGCAACTGGTCATCAGCAGCAATTGTCTGCCTTACCTTGGTCCTAGCTTGGGCGTAACAAGGCTTTGCTCTGATTATATTAACTCTATATATGGTCAGTCTTTAGTTCATTGCTCTACCCATTACATCTGCCTCCTATTAGTAACGTTTAAAAACCTTTGAAAAAAAAAAGATAGATTTCGTACAGAAGATAATAAGATATATCAGCCTGTTAACGAATTTATCACATTTGTTATAAAACTTTAATTCATTACTATTTCCATCCCAGGACGACGTCCCTTGAGGGAAAGCAAAATTATAATTAACGCAGAGAGAAATATCTCCGGAAAATATTTCGTAACGCCACTACAGAAGCTCAAGTGAATTCCCCACAGGACAGAAGCTGAGAAGGAGTTGGGAAGAAAATAAGAGGACGCAAGGAAATTACAAACGTGACATGCCGTGAGAGGAAAGAGGCGCCTTTGAAGCAATGCAAAAAGGATTTCTAGAATGGAGTGGCTCAGACATGGAAATAAAACAAATGGAAACAT
>NC_090754.1:8673634-8691134 GCF_036898095.1 Palaemon carinicauda
TGAAATCAAACACCTGCCGTCGCATGGGAGCAGGAATCCAAGGTCGTGGTATACCAGTACTGACGTCACAGAGGAGGGTGGTGTTGGAGTCTTCGAGGGGGAAGTCTTCCCAACGGAGGGACGTGCAGGATGTACTACATGCTTGATACTCTGGATCCTGTCGTTGGGCTTCAACCAGGGCATTGTAATCCAATCCCAGTTGAACGGCAGCCAACGTGTTTGTTGACATGGCATCGGCAATTGGATTCATTTTCCCAGGGACGTATTGAAGGGTGCAATTGTATTCAGCCACGGCAGAGAGATGTCGGCGTTGCCGGGTGGACCAGGCACCAGACTATCGAGTAAAGGCGTGCACCAGAGGCATGTGGTCTGTGTGAATGACGAAGGGCGTACCTTCTAAGAAATGGCGAAAGTGATGGACAGCCAAGTGCAACGCCAGCAATTCGCGATCGAAGGTAGAATAACCCAATTCTGCCTTGGACAGTTTTCTGCTGAAGAAGGCCAATGGGCGGGGCGAGCTGTTGACCACCTGCTTGAGTACTGCACCAATAGCAACGTCGCTGGCATTGGTGGAAAAAAGGAGAGGGGCATGCGGGATAGGAAAAGTGAGAGCCGCAGCGGTTGATAGGGCCTTCTTTGAATTGCAGAAGGCTGCTTCTTGAAGGGGACCCCACTTCAGGTCCTTTGGCTTGCCCTTGAGGGAGGCATACAGGGGAGCAAGAGTGACGGCAAAGGCTGGCAGAAAACGGTGATAATAGTTGATCATGCCCAAGAATTCTTGCAGAGCTTTGACGGTCGAGGGCACGGGGAAGTTCTGAACGGCTGCTACCTTCTCAGGGAGGGGGTGGACTCCTTCAGGAGTGATGCAGTGCCCTAAAAACGACACTTCGTTGGCACCAAAGGTACACTTGTCATACCGGACTACAAGGCCGTTTTGTTGCAGGCGGTCGAGCACGATGCGCAGGTGACGGAGGTGTTCCTCTTATGAGGAGGAGAACACAAGTATGTCGTCCACATAACATACACAGAAAGGGAGATCCCCTAAGATGCCATCCATGAGACGTTGAAACGTGGCCCCAGCATTACGAAGGCCAAAACAGGAGTAATTGAAGGTGTATGTACCAAACGGAGTGGTGATGGCAATCTTAGGGATGTCTTCTGGGTTCATAGGCACCTGATAATACCCCTTCAGAAGGTCGAGCGTAGAGAAAACCTTTGCTTTGTGCAGGTAGGAGATCACGTCGGCAATGTTTGGGAGGGGGTAGTGATCCGGTTCTGTTTGCATGTTCAGGCGCCTGTGATCCCTGCACGGACGGAGGGAGCCTTCTTTCTTCAGAACGATGTTTAAGGGTGACGACCATGCTGGAGGCCTTTTGGCAAAAGCCCATTTTCTCCATTTCGGCAAACGTCTGTTTGGTGGCTGCCAATCGTTCCGGTGCCAGACGTCTGAATTTTGCGAAGAATGGGGGTCCCGTCGTCTTGATATGGTGATAAATACCGTGCTTGGCAGGAACCGTGGGCGTTTGGCGAAGTTATGGATGGAAAACTTCCGAGTACGACGTGAGGAGGTGGGCGTAGGCATCCATGGGTGCGCTAATGTTGAGAGCGAGGTTAGAGGGGGCGGGTTGAAGAGGTGTCGACAAGTACGAGTCTGCGTTGACCAATCGTCGGTGGGCGACATCGACCAGAAGGTGGAAATGAGAGAGGAAATCCGCACCGAGGATTGGCAATGTGACATCAGCAACGAGAAACTTCCAATTGAATTTACTGTTTCCGAACGATAATGTGAGGTTCTCGTAACCGTAGGTGGGTATCGCAGATCCGTTGGCAGCTACCAAGCGGACGTCGGCAGATGTAGACAGACTACGTCGTGTCTTGAAGAGTTTCCTTGGCAAAAGAGAACGACAAGCACCCGTGTCTACCAAAAATCGCACGCCCGTTCCTCATCATGTAAAAAGAATAGATTAGAAACACGGGAGGCCACCACCACGAGCGATGGCCTACTTACACGTTTTTTTGGCCACTGACAATCCTCGGCATATTTCTTCGCAGTTGCCCCGAATCTGAAGTGGTAGTAGCAAAACTGCAGCCGATGGGAGGTAGTAAGTGGCTGTAGAAGTCGTTTGTTGGGGCGCGAGCGATTGGTGGGTGGTGGGTGGCTTTGTCGCTGCTTCGTCACGTCACGGTGTAGGCGTGTATGTCCTACGGCATTCATGTCAGCTTCGGTTGACGTTGAATAGGCATCCTCTTTGTCTGGGGTGGAGGCATTGATGGAGATCTTGAAGTGGCTGTCCATAAGGGCGTCGGCTTTGGTCATCAATGCCTTTATGGGTAAACTATCGACATCGGGTATGGCAGCGCGTATATGTCCGGGTAAACGGCGTATCCAAAGGGCACGAAGTAGGTTCACCTCACGAGGAGAGTCGTCTGCGGCAGGTTGAAGACGAGCGATACTGGTCATTTTCCTGAGGGCAAGCGAAGCCCTTTGGTCCCCTAACGGTTGTTGCGAGAGCTGAAAAAGGTTTGCTACACGGGTGGCTGGCGACGGCGAGTACTGCTGCTGAAGGTATGTTTTGAGGGTGTGATACGCTATTGAGGTGTCTCCTTGTTCACAAAGCCAGTCGGATATTTCCGGGAAGGTGTCCTCGGGTATTGCCGCGAGAACATAATCTGCTTTGGTGGTTGAGCGATTCACGCCCTTGATGCAAAACTGGACTTCTGCTCGCTGAAACCAAGAAAACGCCTCTCCGCTGTCGAACGGTGAAAGTTTCAATGGGGCAGCCGCAGCGCCAACTTCTGTAGTGTCTGTCATAGTACCAATGATGGAAGGGTGAGGAGGGTGGGGGTGGAAGGCGGTGGGAGCGAGTCGACTTCCGGGGTCACCAATGTGACGGGCCGAGAGAAGATTGTAAACTCAAAGGCAGTGTGAAAGCAACTAAGTTAATTCATCATAGAACACTCTCCTTTATATACAAATCCTCAAGGCAACAGGAAATTACATGTTCGAGAAACACACAATGTTACATAGGAGAAACGCAGACATGTTTATTCTGGTTCTTTTTAGTGCGAGGGAAGAGCGAAGATACAAGCATAATATATACAAAATGTATTAAGTACGATCTTGTGACACACGGTTTGTATAACTTTCTCTATCATCCCCCTCACTGGTGGTACACATATATGCTGTCTTAGATCTACTTATTCTCATTTCTCTGTCCTCCAGTACTTGTAGTGAATTGACATTTTTTGGTTAAGGTCAAGCAAATACAAGATAAGACATATCGAAAATGCCAGAAATTTTTAAATAAATATAAATGTCATGTTATAATAGCAAATGAAGATGTTATTATTTCTAAAGAACATACTCATTCAGGTGATCCAGCTGACTTAAAAGTGCGAGAATGTATGGAATAAGTTCAAGACGTCGCGAAAGGTACATGTGACTCCCCTCATTATATAATTTCAAAAGAATTCTCGGATATTAGCTAATCTCAAGGTCAAGGATTGCCAAATGTAAACACTATAGTGTCTTCAATCGAATATATGAAGACTTTCAGGAATGGAGTTTTTTTTCTTTTTGACTCGGGTCTGGAGGAAGGAAGAATATTATTTTTTTCCACACGAGCGAATCTTGATTTTTTAATTTCGTGTCGGAATTTGTTCGGCGATGATACTTTCAAAACTGTCTCGGCGCTCCTCACCCATCATCATGGAAATTCATCGACGTCCTTGAGCGGGAAACTAGTCGTCAACTTTGAAGAATATCAAAACGAGGTCAAGTATCTTTGTAAAGATGTAATATAATGTCTGATTACCTTTTTATATTAGTATTATTGATTCTTGATTGCTTTTAAAATGTTTCTGTATTTGACAAAAATGTGCAAACTTATGTAAATGATATTTTAATAAATTTTAATTATTCGATCATTAGCATTATTCCTATTCTTCTTTGGTTAGGTAAAGTATACTAGGGATGCGAAAAAATGTATTAATATCGAAAATTTTCTTATTCGATAATCTTGTAATTCGATCAATTATAAATGCCAACAATTGCACATTCTAACAATCTTTTTAAAATAATTGGTTATCGATAAAAAGTGTTTTTCGAACAATTGTCTTTCGAATAATTGTTTTTCGAAAAATCGTCCGCATACGTATGAGCAATGTACCCGAATAACTTTCCCCCGTGAATAGGGATTCATGGTATCAAAATACCTCTCGTCGCTATGAAAGGGCAAGCCATATCTATAATTTCTCTTCAACCTTTCAGCGTCTTAGTTATACATAGAGAATCTAATCGTAAACGTTGACCTTTAGGGGCACTGTGAATTGGTAAACTATGTCAAGATATTTCTCCTTACCCCACCAACTTCTTAATTATGCATAGATAATCCAATATTATGCATAATCCTTTAAGAGCATTGTAAAAGGAATGACTGTCGTAGCAGTAAAAAGGGGATACCTGATTTAGATTCTTTTAACCCCTCAGACTTTTAATGATCCATGGAAAACCTAATGCTATACATTCAGCTTTAGGAATGTGGCACTGGGATAGATATTGCCATTATATATCTAGAATTCTCTTCAACCACCCCTATTTCTTATTCTAATTATGTATAGAAAATTTCATCATAAACATTGACATTTAGAAGTAGACGTACCTAAGTAACTTTTATCACAGCAAAAAGGTAACCTATATCTAGAATTTCTCTTCAACCCCTCAGTTTTTTAACTATACATTCAGAATCTCATCCAGAACAGTGCCCTTTAGGAGTATGGTACCAGAATAACTGTCATTGCAGTGAATTTGGAAACTATGTCTGGGATTTTTCTTTAACCCATCAGTCTCTTAATTATACATAGAAAATATAATCCTATACATTAACATTTGAGAGCATGGCACTGCCATAGCTATCGTTACAGTGAAAGGGGAAGCTACATCAAGAATTTTTCTTTAACCCTTAAGCCTCTTAATTTTACATAGAAAATTAAATTCTGAACATTGGCCCCTACGAGCTCGGTACTGGATTAATAGTCGTTGCAGTGAAATGGGAAATTATGTCTAATATTTTTCTCCAACCCGTCAGACTTAACCTAATCCTAAACATCTCCTCGCAGTGAGAAAGGACGCTATATGTAGAATTTGTACTTAATCCGTCAGCTTATTAATTATATATAGGAACTTAAATCCTTAGTATTGACATTTATGAGCAAAGTACCGGAATAACTGTTTTTGCAATGAAAGGGGAAGATGAATCTTGAATTTTCTTCCAACCCTTCAGCCTTATATTGATACATTGATGATTGTATATATATATATATATATATATATATATATATATATATATATATATATATATATATATATATATATATATATATATATGTATATATATATATATATATATATATATATATATATATATATATATATATATATATATATATATATATATATATATATATATATTGACCTTCAGGAGCAGGGGCCTGGGTAACTGTCGTTATAGTGAAAGGGGAATCTACATTTCTAATTTCTCTTCAAACCCCGTAACCTTTTAATTATACACCGAAAATCTAATCCTGAACATTGACCTATAGGAGCACGGTAGCAGAATAACTGTTACAGCAATGAAAAGGGAGACCTTATCCAGAATTTATATCAACCAATAAGCCTCCTAATTAATTATAAATAGAAAATGTAAAGGTAAACATAGACCTTAGTAGTAGAGTAACGGAATAGCTGTTGTCACACCAAAAGTAAATATATATGGGATTTCTTTCCAATCCTAACCTTCTAATTATACCTGTAAGTTTAATCCTAAATATTGACCTTAATGAGCAAGTTGTACTGGAATAACAAGCATCTTAGTGAAAGGATGAAGCTAATTTATATCTATAAATTTCTTTAATTCCTCAACCGTCCAATTATGCATAGAAACTAATCTTTGTAGATGCTGTGCAGTAAGTGCAGATGGTAGTGTAAACACTGATCTTAGCCTTTTGGTAGCATTGTAATGTTGTAGAATATAATCTTATACATTCACCTTTAAGAGCACAGTATCGTAATAACTCTTGTCGCAGTGAAAGTGTAACATATATGTAGAATTTCTTAAATCCCTCAGGTTCTCAAATATACAAAGACAACTTAAGCCTAGGTTTTATAACCACGGTACCGAAATGAATGTCATCGCCGTGAAAGGGTAGCTCTATATAGAATTTTTCTTGAACCCCTTAGCTTTTTATTTAACATGGAAAATCTAACTGTAAACATTGATATTTAGGATAAGGTATGATTCATAGGGATTGGGCTTTTCCAAAATACTGTTCATATATATATATATATATATATATATATATATATATATATATATATATATATATATATATATATATATATATATATATATATATATATATATATATATATATATTGATAGAATAACTGATTAGACATATATTCTTTTAATTGTGGAAGATGAAATTTAGATATCTAAAGTGGTATTTATTAAATGATTGGACTTCATTGACCAACAGGTATTTATTACTTATTGGAAACTAATTCTTACATACCTTTGGTGTTTCCAAGGATAGTTTACGCTCAGATATAGGATACAACAAGCAATATCGAAAAAAAAAAAAATATAAATATAATACCTATGTCGTCATCATTGTCATCATCATCAACCTCTCATACGCCTATTGACGCAAAGAGCCTCTATTGAATTTCGCCAGTCATCTCTGCCTTGAGCATTTTAATCAATACCTCACCATTCATCATCTCCTACGTTTCATACTCCTCAGTCATGTAGGCCAGGGTTTTCCAACTCTTCTAGCACCTTGTGAACCCCATTTGAATATTTGGTGAACTAATCTCTCTTGGGGAGTGCAAAGAGCATGCCCAAACCATCTCCATGTAACCCACAACATGATCTCATCCACAAAAAGTACTCGGGTAATCTCGCTTATAGTGTCATTTCTAATCCTGTCATGCCATTGAATTCCCATACTCTTCTGAAGGCTTTTTTCCCTAATCCAAAAAATCTGGTGGATATTTTTTCATTTTCATACCACGAGTCATATCCATACAATAACAGACCCCTCACTAAACTGATATATAGCCTGATTTTTATATGTAATTTCAGGTGATTTGATTTCCCAATTTTACTTAACATAGGCATTGTCTGATTTGCTTTTTACAATCTTTCATTAAACCTAAATTCTAAAGATCCTGCATTTTGAGATCTTAGTTTGTAAGTATTTAAATGATTCCACCTCATTAATCCTTTCTCCTTCCAAAAGTATATTTCTGTCTCCCATGGCATATTCCGTTCTCATCATCTCTGCCTTTTTTCTATTAAATTTTTATCTTAAGCCCAACCTCATGTGATATTTCATGCATTCTGGTATGCAGGTTGTGCAAGTCTTGTGGTGTTCTGCTAATAAGGCCAGTGTCATTAGCATACTCTAGGGCAGCTAATTTCGTGTTACCAATCCAGTCCAATCCTTCTCTGCCATCCCCAACTGCTCTATGCATTAAAAAATCCATGAGCAGGATAAACAACATAGGTGACCACACCTGTTTAGTATAAATTCATTTGAAAGGACATCACTAATATTAACTTCGTACTTGCTATGCTTTTGAACTGACTTGATCAGATTTACATATATATGAGGAATTCCATACTAATGTTGAAATGTCCACAAAATTGGCAGGTGTACACTATCAAAGGCTTTTTCATAGTCCATGAATGCCATGATATGTGAATTTCCATATTTTGCACATTGCTGTACCACATGTTTTAAAATTAATATTTAGTCAGTACAACTTCTACCTATCTTAAATCCTGCTTGTTCATCTCTCATCTTTTCTTCAATCTTTCTCTCTCGTCTTTTTTGAATGAGCATAGTATATATTGTCCTGACAACTGATGTGAGTGTGATGCCTCTATGATCATTGCAATTAATGAGATCTCCTTTTTTTGCCATTTATCCCAACACTCCTAGCTCACATTCATCAGGTTTTGCCTCTTCACGCCACATTATAGAAAACAATCTTGTAATTATTATATGAGTTACTTAATTTTCACCCAATATTATCTAATCATTTATTCCTTCATAACCTGGGGCTTCCCCTCTCTCAAGTTTTTCAATGATAGCTTCGACTTCAAACACACTGAATTCACTCATGGACACAAGACTATAAATCGATTACTACTTTCAATGGCAAAGGTTTTTCTGTGCTCATCTTTTAGAAGCTTAGCTGTATCAAACCTCGGTGTTCAGTTTTAATTTCATGGTTGCAATGGGGAGCTGGTGATCACAATCAATACCTGCACCTTTATAGCTTCTTACATTTCTTAGAGTCCTCCTCCTCTCATTATAGATAGTAATGTGATCTATTCTATTTTAGTAATTGCCACATTGTGAAGTCCACATATATTTGTTGATGTCCTTGTGTTGGAAAAGAGTACTTCCAATAACAAGATTGTTCGTTGAACAAAATCTAATAAAATGTGCTCCATTTTCATTTGCAACTTCACCAAACCCTCAACATCCCTCCATCTGTTCTTTCTGAGTAAACACACACACACATATATATATATATATATATATATATATATATATATATATATATATATATATATATATATATATATATATCTATATATATATATATAAATATATATATATATATATATATATATATATATATATATATATATAATGCCTTAATCTGAGATATCTTTACAAATTCCCTCACACTGTGTTTCAGTCAGGGCCAGGATATCTATACCATATATTATAAATTCATTCTCCACTTGCTGTGACATCCCAATCTGATTCATGGTTCATATTTCCAATTACCATTTTTCAATTTTCCCTTAGTATTTATAAATCGGGAGATTCTTAGCACCCAACTACGCCTGAGTCTTGGGGCTATTTCTGCTTTCCATAGACAGACTAAATCCATAGAGGATTCATTTGGTAGATACATCATAGGATAGCCAGTTCCTTGTGACGCGCAGTGCCTATCTAACTAAAGCAACTGACCCCTTCCGGTCATTACTAATTCCAATAAGATCATCCACTAAGCATTGAGAGTAGAAGCCGAAAAGTCATTTTGTCTATCACCTTAAACCTAATCCGTCCCCCTCCTACCAGTGACTTCATCGAGATTTATGGGGGGAACTTCCTCCACACCCAATGTTCTCGTTACTCCATCAAGTTGCTCACCTGATCATATAACCGTAGGCAAACATGGATTGCTAAGATATACCTTCTAGCAGAGTAAGTTTATTTTAACGTTGTAAGATTTTCATAAATAGAGGGATGCTGTTAACAGAGGAATGTCTTAAAATCTCTGATCCATGGAACATTGCTGTACTATTAGCAGTGTTGGAAGTGGTGTTTACCTTTTTAGACCCCATAGATTCCCTTCCTTTAGATGTTAAATTCCATTGCCTCTAATTACAGTAATTTCCACTTTCTGTAACTAGAAGCTCACAGGGAAACTATAATCTTTAAAAAAATCCCATATTCAAGCTCTAAACTTTATTGCAATTGTTCAAGTTAGGATAAACTATTTTTGGAAAAAGATAGCACTCAACAAATCAAAATATAGGACTGCCGTGGTCAATTGCAAACGTCCCTATATCGTAATTTGTTAGTCAAAGTAAAAATTAAATTCATGCATATTTCTAATATTAGTTTATGGTGATAAAGTTAAAATAAAGAAGTCTTCACTGTGAGAAAATAAAATCTAGTTAGAAGGAAATCTGCTAACCGTTAGAAGAACGGAGAAAAGGGGATTATCTTCAAGAAGTTACAACGCAACTTTAATACTCGAGAATCGTAAAATTTACATAATTAGTTTTAAAATATTATAAGTAAACATTGTGATTTTTTATATTTCTTTTATTTAGGAAGGGATTTTATAAGCTTGACTCATTGCTAAACTTCTAAAAAAATTACAAATCCTTTCTTCTGTTTACTGTTTTTATTATTAATTTCAATATTATTCTTGTTATTAACATCACTTTCCTACTCGGAAATGTGGTAAATGAGTTTTAGAAATGTCTCTTCTCTAGTATTATCCTCCTCATCCTAGTCATGTTTGCCCCCCCCCCCTCTCTCTCTCTCTCTCTCTCTCTCTCTCTCTCTCTCTCGGTCACTTCTTTTGATGGGCCTTCCCATTTCCCCACCTCTCTCTCGTGATCCAACTTTGCATATGTGATCACCGTTTATTCATCTCTATCCGGGTGGGAGAAATCAAGCTTTCCGTAGGATAACCTGCGCATCAAATCATTTCCCAGCCCATTGTATTCCTTTAAATGTGGAACTGATGCGTTTTCGATCACTTGGTGCTCTCTCTCTCTCTCTCTCTCTCTCTCTCTCTCTCTCTCTCTCTCTCTCTCTCTCTCTCTCTCTCTCTTTAAATCGTTATTGAATCTTCAAAAAGTTTTTTACATGTCCGTCTTTTTCACGTCACTTTAACTATAAAAATAAATAAAACTTAAAGCTGGAAACCATACTTTCTTAAACATCTCTCTCTCTCTCTCTCTCTCTCTCTCTCTCTCTCTCTCTCTCTCTCTCTCTCTCTCTTTTCTGTGAGTGGTTCTGTATGCTGGTGAGTGAGTCCACTTGTGTGCTCCGATAAATAAGCTGATTTAACACGGATAACAAATGGCTATCGAGTGCAATATAGCTACAAGTTTTTGTGAATAGTTGGTGATTAGTTTGACGTCAGAAAAGTGGGATAAAACGTCGGCGTAGGATAGTTATCTTGTGAATTACTAAAAATCTGAACAAGATGGCGTTCTATAACACAGGCAAAGCTTGGAGGGACATTGCTGCAATCAGCAAGAGTAAATTCCATGAGTTGGTGCAACAAGAACTAGACCATTTGATAACAGAGGTCGCTAGTAGCTTCAACCAGTGTGATGGAAAAATATTCTCAAACATATTGAAACAATATAATCCAACAAACTGGAGCAAGTCTGCGGAAAACATCATAGAAATTATAGAAGAAATTCCATAAAAGATCCAGGTCATAAAGAGACTTATAAAGAAAGTTTACATCAATCAACACATTCCATCAAAGAACAATAAGAAGTCCAATATGGTAAATATGCTGATTGATGCATTGGGAAAAAGAATGCCAATATGGTGCAATACATGTACGATGAGGTATTCCATTATTTATCCGCATCAGCTGATCAGGAAATGCGATGCATGTCATGTACCAACACACCCTACTTGCGCTGAAGTGCAACATAAAACAAAAAGTACACACAAAGGTATTCTGCTTAACATGCTTAGTCTGGATAGAAAATATAATTAAGTCAAGATTGAATCTGAAAATAGAAGAAGAAGAAGAAGAAGAAGAAGAAGAAGAAGAAGAAAACAAAAAGGAACAGGATATGTGTAAGGATGCAGAGGAAATCATTGATACAACATATGATGCCATTCAACAACACACTTACGAAGAAATAAATTATCAGATGGAAACAAAAAATAGACCCAAGAGACCCTACCCGGACCTACATACTTCTAGGGAAGAGCAAGAAAAAAAAAAGAAAGATGTAGTTTGCAATTCACTGAAAAGAGGAAATTGGAGATTTGGCGAAAGAGACTACTACAAGCATCCAAAGATATGCCATAATTATGAAATATACAGTAAATGTGCATATTTAGATGGATATGGAGACGAATGCAGAGATCTCCATCCAAGAATATGCTAAACCCTGAAAGAAGGAAAAGGATGCAAATTCAACAAAAATTGTCGATATATGCATCCTGCAACCATGAATGAGAGTCAGAAAACTCAGCAAACAGAAAAGAAAAATGAAAGCAAAATGAAACAAAAACAAAGAAACAAAAAAAAAACAAGCCGAGTATATACCGCGCTATGCACAAAAGGCCCCAAGATATGATGCCTTTCAACCCAAATATGCACAATTAGAGCCCAACTACAAAGAATGCATCTATAATGCTAGGGGTTGTTGAAGATATGGGGATAATTGCAGGTATACACACAAAAATAAATGAAGGCGAAAGAGCAAATATAATAGAAAAGTTGGATTTTTTAATGGCAGAATTCCTGGAAATTAAGAAAAGAACATCATATCTGAACAGGAAGGAAGCATGGGAGAATCCATATTATTACCAATATTAAAAAATGGGGATGAAACACAAACCATAATAGTGATGAATGTACAGGTTTAGTCACAAGTAACTCTAAAAGGGAAATAGAGTTCTTAGAAGAACTAACCCAAATTGGAAAAATAGATATATTAAATATAAGTGAAACATGGAATTTCCAAGAGACTGGCAGTGATGACGAGATAACGGGTTTCCAAACATATAGATCAGACAGAACACATAGGAATCATGGGGGGAAACGCAATATATGGAAGAGACATAGATCAAGGAAAAGTCTGTGAAAAATACAGCAACACAGAATGTGAATTGATTGCGGTAGAATTTGAATATGAAAAACTAGTGTATAATGTAGTTTACAGACCCCCAAATACTGAGGAGTTTGACGTAATAATAGAAAAAAATAGATGATATATGTAGAAACCATAAAGACTGGAATATACTCTATCTGGAGATTTTAACTTTCCTTTCGTGGATTGGAAAGAACGGATAGAAGAAAGTGGTCATAAAATACATAAAAAAAGAGAGTAATAGTAGTGCAGAAGATAAGAGAAAATTTGAAAAGCTTCAAGATATACTATTAAAACATAATATGTAACAAATAAACCCCATTCCAACAAGTAAAGACAATGTCCTAGATTTAGTATTTGTGAATGAGGTGAATTATGTTAAAGAAATAAGAGAGTATAACACGGGAATTTCAGACCACAATGTCATAGAATTAATAGTACATTCCAAAGCAAGTGAACCCAGAGATAAACAAAGCACAAAACGATGGGAAGGATATGGAAAATATAATTTTTATAGTAATAATAATAAATGGTCAGAAATATATGAAGAATTGAACAAAGATTGGAAAAATTTATTCGTAAGTGATAATACACAGGTAAATACGTATATACTGTACAAAATACTGGAGAAGATTGTTGAAAAATATGTACCGAAAAAAAACTATAAACATCAGACATGTATACCAAGACACAGAAGGCTCTCATTTCTGAAAATTAGAAAGTGGAAGAAAAGCTTTGCAAAAAAAAAAAAATAAAAAATAAAGTATAGAAAATGATGGAAATAAAAAGTAAAATAGTAAATGAAGAACCAAAGATTATACAATCGAAAGTAAAAGAAGAAACGGACTTAGAAGAAAGGGCACTTCAAAATATCAAAAAAAAAAAAAGTACTTTACTCCTATGCGAAAAAGATGAATAAAGGGAGATTAGGAATAGGCCTTCTAAGAATTGAAGGACAGTTAAAGAATAAAAAAAAAAGGAAATATGCAACATATTAGCAGAAAACTAGAAGATTGAGTTCACGCCAAGAATTGCGAATGAGAATAATGAAACAGAAAATGAAAGAAGAAAATATTGAATATCTAACGGATATAGATATTAATGAAGCAGATACTATGCAGGCTATAAACAAAATAAAAAATTGATCGCCAGCCGGACCAGATGGAGTTCCAGTGACTTTGTTAAAAAAAAATTGCACACACTTTCGAGAAGCCGCTTGCAATACTGCTAAGACAAAGTGTAGATATGAACGAGATATATGTAAAAAAAAATCAGCTTTTATAACCCGTATTTTCAAAAGTGGATCAAGACTAGATGCAAGCAATTACACCCCTGTTAGTCTAACATCACATTTTATGAAAGTGTAAGAAAGGGTAATAAAAAAAAAATAATGAATCATTTGATTAAAAATAATTTATTTAATATAGGTCAACACGGTTTTGTGCCCGGAAAAAGTACACAAACCCAACTGATAGCACACTATGAAAACATATACAAAAATATGATAAATGAAAAAGACACAGATATGATCTGACTAGATTTTGCAAAAGCCTTTGACAAGGTAGACCATAATATACTAGATAAAAAATGAGAAAGCATATTGTGGGAAAAATAGGAAAATGGGTAAAAGAATTTCTGCAAAACAGAAAACAGATAGTTGTTGCAAATGACGAGAAATCAGATGAAGATCAGGTAATATCTGGTGTGCCACAGGGTATAGCATTAGCTGCACTAATTACATAGAATGTAATGTTAAAGACTCTTTAGTGAGAAGTTTCGCCGATAACACAAGAATGAGTAGAGAAATTACTTGTGATGAAGATAGGAACTCATTACAAAGAGATCTAAGCAAAATATATGAATGGGCGGAGGTAAATAGGATGGTATTTAACTCCGGTATATTCGAATCAATAAACTATGGAAACACAGAAGGAATGGTATATGCATACAGGGGACCTAATAACGAGACAATCACAAAGAAGAAAGCAATTAAAGACCTTGGTGTAATGTTAAACAGGAATATGTTATGCAACGACCAAATAGCAACACTGTTGGCTAAATGTAAAGCAAAAAAGGGAATGCTATTCAGACACTTTGAAACAAGAAAAGATGAACACATGATTATGCTTTACAAAACTTATGCACGTAGTACACTCGAGTACTGCAATGTGATATAGTACCCAAACTACCAAAAGGATATTGCACAGATAGAGAGTGTACAAAGGTCCTTAACAGCTAGAATAGAAGAAGTTAAGGACCTTGACTACTGGGAAAGACTGCAATTTTTAAAATTATACAGTCTAGAAAGAAAAAGAGAATGCTACATGATAATACAAGCATGGAAGCAAATCGAAGGAATTACTGAAAACCTCATGGAGCTAAAAATATCAGAAAGAGCAAGCCGAGGTAGATTAATAGTGCCAAAAAATATACCAGGAAAACTAAGGAAGGCGCACAGGACATTAATCCACTACGCACCAGCATCGATAATGCAGCGACTATTTAATGCGCTGCCAGCTCATCTAAGAAACATATCAGGAGTAAGCGTAGATGTGTTTAAGAATAATCTCGATAAATACCTAAGATGCATCCCAGACCATCCAAGACAGGAAGATGCAAGATACACTGGAAGATACATTAGCAACTATTTGGTGGATATACAAGGTGCCTCACACTGAGGGACCTGGTGGAACCCAAACATAGAATAAGGTAATACTCTCTCTCTCTCTCTCTCTCTCTCTCTCTCTCTCTCTCTCTCTCTCTCTCTCTCTCTCTCTCTCTCTCTCTGTCATTTATAGGATATACAGTCTACAATGAATTATTTCTCTCTCTCTCTCTCTCTCTCTCTCTCTCTCTCTCTCTCTCTCTCTCTCTCTCTTATATATATATATATATATATATATATATATATATATATATATATGCATATATATATATATATATATATATATATATATATATATATATATATAATCGTAAAATAAAGTTTCGTGTTCGTGGAAAAATAGAAGTAATTTCTTGTTAAGCGTTCTCGATATCAGTAATCGTAGAAAAAAATAAATAGAAAATAGGTATATAAATCTAGTTAGAATAGATCAGTTAATTATTTATCAAAAAATCAGATACTCAACTTTGACCATATTAATTGTCACGACGTCAAGAAACGATTGGTGAATAATTGATTTTCGGAAATGTGGCAATGAACTGAAGATGAAGTCAGTAATAGAAATTTATGAAGGTAACGAATACTAATCTCATTACCATAAAAATCGAGAAACCGAAGCAGTTATACAGAGAGAGAGAGGACTAGAGAGGCGAAATAGTATTATTTTCATTATTATTATTACTTGATAGTTGGAAAAGCAGGATGCTATAAGCCCAGGTGCTCCAATAGGGAAAATATCCCAGTGAGGAAAGGAAACAACGAAATATAAAAAGTTAGGAAGAGTAACAACATTAAAATAAATAACTCCTATATAAACCATAAAAACTTTAACAAACCAAGAGAAAGAGAAACAAGACAGAACAGCGTGCCCGAGTGTACTTTCAAGTAAGCGAACTCTAACCCAAGACAGTGGAAGACCATGGTACAGAGGTCATGGCACTACCAGAGACTAAAGAACAATGGCTTGATTTCTGAGTGTTCTTCTCCTAGAAGAGCTGCTGACCATAGCTAAAGAGTCTCTTCTACCCTCAACAAGAGGAAAGTGGCCACTAAACAATTATAGTCCAGTAACCACTTGGGTGAAGAAGAATTGTTTGGTAATCTCAGTTTTGTCAGGTGTATGAGGACAGAGGAGAACGTGTAGAGAATATGCCAGACTAATCACTGTGTGTTTGTTTGTAGGCAAGGGAAAATTAATCGTAACCAGAGCGAAGGATCCAATGTAGTACTGTCTTGCCAGTCAAAAGACCCCATAACTCTCTAGAGGTAGTATCTCAACGGGGTTTGCTGCCCTGGCCAACCTACTACCTACCAAGGGAACTAATATATGGTAAGTACTGTATTTGGATCATTCAATACTAAATTAACCGTTGGTAGCCTGTAAAACAACGTATAATTAGAGCAAATAGTAACAATATAATAAAAAAAAGTGGATCCTTACCTTTGGAGTGAGGCGATATCCAAGAGTGAAGTGCGGGGCAGTAGAGGAGGATGACAAATGGCGAAAAGTGTTAATGAGTTTCAGAGAATGTAAACTCCTAACTCTACAAAACAGATTTATTAATGACAGCAAAAACTACCACTTTTAGGAAACATATTTACAAATGGTAGGAAATATTAACACAACCTTTCACGATAAACTTGAAATTAAATTTCTTTTGTTTTTTCTTTTGCCTTTTCCTAATTTTGTGGGTTTTTTTTCTCTTTTCATTTTGTATTTTCTAAATTTAATGACACTATGTATTTTCTGCATCACTGCCACTTTTCTTTCGTTTTTTATCTAGCACTTGGTCTGCTTCTACGGAAGTCCTCTCTTTTAAAATAATCCTCCAAAGAAGCTTGTTTCTGCCTGCTTCTTAAAATTTTCATGAAATAACTAAGGCAAACGTCATTACAGTACTCAAGCACACAACCTGTGAGAATTTTTCAAAGTAACCATCTAGACCCTCCTTAATTTCTGCCATTGTTAGTGGGTCATCCTCCTTCCCACGACTGTACTCTTCTTGAACGACGCTTAGTTGTATGGCCTCCAACTCAACTCCTCCAGGTCATCCATCGTAAATTCCTTTTGGTGCTCCTTAATATGCTCATCAACTTCCAGAGCCATGGACGTCCAGAGTGTAACAATCTCGGCAACTTCAGATTGAGCAACAGGTTTAGGATTGTCAACATTTTCAGAATCAGCGCGGAAGCTCTCGGAATCTGGTGCGGAGATGGCATGAGACCACAGCTTCTTCCACGCAGAGTTCAAGGTGCACCTCGAAACATCCTTCCAAGCTTGATCGATGATTTTGAGGCATATGGCAAAATCAAAATGCTCCTTACAAAATTGACGAAGGATGAAGTTTGTGCTCTCAATGATTTTGAAACATATTTTGAAGAT
>NC_090754.1:8696134-8703634 GCF_036898095.1 Palaemon carinicauda
TTTATGGTTGTTTTGGGACAAATAAAGTATTCCTCAGATGCTGGGGAAAGATTCACTTTACCCTTAGAGCTTCTGCTTCTTTTACTATAGCTCTTTAAGATATTTTTTTTTCTACGTCGTTTATTTAAGATCATGTTCAATTTGTTCATCTTTACCCGCTAAACTCCTTTTGTTAATCTCATATGCGTCAGATCAGATTACAATTTCACATTATTCATTAATTGCTTGAATACACAAATCTGATACTAAATGCTGATACTCAATTGTTGATTGTTGCATCATATTTTTATCCGTAGCTCAATAGTAATCAATATTTTATACAGACCTTCACTTCTTGCATGGGTTTGTCATTTATACAAGACATTTCAGAATACATCGAAACATTTCATCATAGTTATGAACTTTCTACCACAATACGAGTTCGACAGTGCCTCCACCATCATGGGCTATCCCTATCCTTACAAGGCAATAACACCTGGATCTCATTCGTTCAGTTTTTATTGTCCCCATAATAATTATGATATTTAATTTCATTTTTTCTTATGTAATCGCCTTAATAGGATTTCAAAATTTGGTTTCATGATTCTAATATTTGTTTTACCATTTTTGGCTTGAGTACAAAATAGATGTCACCAAAAAGGCGTTTTAAACTTTAATCTTTATATAAGATTTCTTTTCCATCTCTTTCCATCGTCTGAGTAACAAATCGAATCTTGTATAAGGAAGCGAATTATCATCTTTATTTTCGTATGCCTGATAAAAAATCCTTGTATTAAATAAAACTACATCATTGCATTGTGCATAACGTATATATCAATTTTAGCTAATTACATTTGTATACTTGTAAATAAATATACAATACCCTATATATGTGTGTATATATATATATATATATATATTTATATATATATATATATATATATATATATACATATATATATATACACATATATATATATATATATATATATATATATATATATATATATATATATATATATATATATATATATATATATATATATATTTGGGCTCAGGCCATGTCGTCCTGATGGAAGTTCCTAATAGGTAGCTTCCTAGGGTATATTTGACTACAGTGATATTCCCAGAGAATTTTACCTTAAGGTATCCAGAATTCTAACTCCTGGAGCGATTATCCCTAAATAATCTCACAGGGATATTGCATAATATCAGAGGACGTATTCTTGACACTTCACATAGCTATCTTCACCCCGAACAGTATTAACGCTTCGAGGGGTTACAATGACAAGAATCTGAAACGAGAATGAAAAGAGAGTCGCTCATAAGGCATCTCTCCTATTAAGTTTCCAGTGTGTATCTGATGAAGGCGGTAGCGCCCTCTTTATTCCTTTTCGTGTAGCTCTACTACTCTGTGTTTTCCCTTTTGTTCTCTCGTTATCTTGGATTTAATTCAACATTTTGATGACTTCTCCGGCCTCTTCTGCCTCTGGAAAGTTGAGTATTATCTTTACTATGTATAAATGTAAGCTCTTTTCGTTCTGAATTAAATCAAAAGTGATATTAACGTAAACAAGAGCTGTTGCCTACCAGAGGCATCCTGGAGCTAGAGCGACGTTCCCGGTTTGTTATGCTTTAATAATGTAGCTATTTAGCTCCTCTAGGAATGCTTATATAATGCCATTAGTTTTTAGTTCGGTGATTTAGGTAACTGATCTTGCCCTTTGCGAGGCTTAGTAGCCTAGGCGTCTGGCCCTAGTACTTTCATGCATGATATAAGTTTTTCCGTGTGTTATAATATTGAAGCTATAGGCAAATATTTTATACATGTAAGATATTGTTGAATGTTCTTTCCAAGATTGTATACGTGAGTTTCGGTGAATTAGGTAATCGATTCTCATTGCACCTAGGTACAGTAGTATACTTTCGCACATCCCCGATTGTTCTTTTCTCCTCCGGAGACTAAGTTCAATCCCTCTCTCCCTCTGAGTAAGCCTTAGGCTTAATCCTAGCGGTTCTATATGTATAATAATTCAGGTATAACTATACTAGGATATGTCTGTTGTGACCTGATAACCAGAGTGACTGTTTTTTTGGGTTAGGGCAGAAGATCAGAGTTTCTAGTCTGTGGTCTGCTTCTTCCTAGCATAGAGAATGAGTCTCCTTTGCTAGGTTAGGGGCGGATACAGGAAGCTTTGCTTTCCTAGTCCACGTCTGAAGGATTCTCTACGAGATGATTCCTTCCTCTAGTGGCCTAGCAGACTGTCCTATGTTGTTTTTCTCGGGCTGGAGAATGAGTTTTCTCTGTTGCCCGGAGAAATAACTTCACCTAACTTTGTTCTGGCTGGGAGGAGGATAGCAAGTATTGCCAGTCTTCCTCCCTAATAGACAACTCTAGGTTAGGATGAGCTTCCCTAACTGCTGAGTGTGTCTCTCGCTAGAAAGAAGTCTATAGGACCCTTATCCCTTCCCCACCTCTCTTTCTTTTATTATCTTTTGGCCGCAGTCCTACTTCCGTACCTAGTGTAGGTGAGGATGGAGGACCGGCTCAGCTCTCTGCCGGCTGGCAATTACGTGTCGGCCGGCAGAGACCCCTTGTTCTTTGCAGAGTGAACCCCAGACCTCCCTTGGTCTCCTTTCCATGTCTGCCGGTAGAGTCCGGCAGGCTATGGATTCTTTGGAAGCCTGAATACTACATTCTCCCCTTCCATAAGTTCACTCTTTCTGGATGGAAGGTCGTATGGCAATGAGGCTTATAACCTTACATCCATATTGTTTCTCTGACTATTGTGTTGTATCCCTAACCCGGCTGCCGGCTTAACAGCCGACAGTCGGGCAGGTGGAGGTTTTCTGGTTCTAAGCTACTGCCGGCGGGCATGGGTATTGCTACCTTTGCCTGGCGGCAGTGGAAACACATCCCGAATCTGCTGGCCACTACGATTAGTGGCAGGCAGCCGGGTATTAGTGTTTTCAGCTGTCGACCGGCAATGATTGCCGTCTGGCACACATTTGCAAACCAGTGGGCTGCCGCCTATTAGTTAAAGGTAGTATATCTTTGAACTATATAGGGGTAGATGCCGGCCGGCACAACAGCATGTGATGTACAGTAGTTACTATATTTGTAGTGTAGTACACACTGCATTAATAAAACTACAGTACAGAGTTTGTTGTAACACTAAAAATCTTCCAACATACTTAATGTTATCCTGTACAGCCTTTTGTTGGGACCGTACAATATATAGAAAGTGAGTTCTTTCTGTATTCATTCTATCCTGTATATTAAAGCTTTATTTCAAGGTGTGAGCTACACCTTAAATTTCCGTTTAGGAAATTACATAAGGTATTCTAGAAGAGAATTAACCTTAGTTTTAATATTTTGGGAGGTTACAGAAATTGGCTGGGCAGGAAATACAAGTACGTGCCTTTCCTTCTTTCTTTTATAGCTTTACTTTGTAAGCTACATGTTTCAATATCAGTGAAAAGCATTCACTTGATACTCATGGATTTTTCTTCTCTTTACAGGAGGACCATCCGAAGTGCGGGAGTGTATTCTACAATGTCCGCAGTAAGTACTTCTGTGGACATCAGTTTTGCAGGAGGCAGGCAGCATGCGCAGCCTCCAGAGGTGATCTCCGGTATTGGGACCCTCAGGTTTGTACTGTATGTTCTAACCTGATGACCGAGGCTTTTGACAATCCTAAGTCGACTGAGTCAAGGGATGCTGTCAGGGAAAAGTTACGAACCTGGGTGAGGGGTTTTCAGAAAAACACCTCAGGCCCCTACCTTCCAAATGAGAAGATGAGGGCATACCTTCTCCCTAAAGCATCGGTTGATGCAGTCATTCCTCAGCCTCAGGTGGAGATACCAAATGCCCAGAATCCGGTAGATTCTGAAGTCTCGGCCGCCCTTCAAGACATCCAATTGGACGATAGGATGTCGGAAGTGTCGGATTCTACAGAGAAAGACCTTCTAGGAGAAGGTCAGGAGGAGGAGCTGTTTCAGGCTCCTCAAGTAGAAGAGGAAGAAACGACGAGGTGTCAGTTACATCGGTTCCGGACCCAGAACCTGTTCCCTCTACATCGTCTGCTATCCCAGATGAACTGTAAAGGACTGTTTCTTCTATTTATGAGATGATCCAACAAATTCAAAGAAAGAATCATGAGAAGGAAGCTGCAATGAAACTGGAGATACATAGACTTGCAGCATCACGTGGACCCCAGAAGAGACACAACGTGAAGGATCTTCCTTTTTGCTCGGACACCAATCCTTGGAGGTATGCCGAACACATGCCAATGACAACCGGGAAGATCGTGATATCAGAAAAGTTGGGAGCAATTCCCCTGGAAGAAGTGGAATTTTGGCCCAACAAAGATTCTTATCAGGACTTCTATGTCCGTCTTGGAAGGAGCCAGCCTCAAAGGAGGAGACGGAGCCGAAGGAGAACATAGTTCTTGACCATAGTAAAGCACAGGCGTTACTAGCGGGCTCCATGAAAGAGAGGGGCTTCACGAACTCAAAGGTGCCATCCTTGAGTAAGAAGCTTTCCTCCTTTGTGGCCTCTCCAACCAGAGCCTTTCCCTTTATGGAAAAGGGATAAAAGGCAGCCTTAAAGGCAGTGGAGGCTGAGAAACCATGCCCCTTCTTGGAGGAGTGCAAGCCATTATCTCTGACTTTGCCCTTGGACCAAGAAGACTGGAAGGACGTCCACCTTACCTTCTCAGTCGGGAAGCTAGAAGCTGATATTGCTGAACGTCAGTTGGTGAGGAACTTCCAAAACTATCATATGTTCTCTTGCGCAGAGAGCAAGAGACGAAGGGAAGATTTGCGGCATCTGTGTCATTGCAAACAACATTAGAAACGATGGCAACTGACCCCAAGAACCAGGACATGTTTATGGTAGTGACCAAAACCCATCTGGCTACAGTTACGAAGGATCTCTATAGCTTTATTAAAGCTAGGAGAACCTGTAGAGAGTTTATGTTTGCCTCGGCTGCGTTGAGGCACGAACCGAGGAGACTGATATCCTCTCGTATTTGGGGTAAAGACCTCTTTCCCAATGCAATGGTTAAAGAGGTAGTAGACATGGCCGCCACAGAGAATAGGAACCTTCTCAAAAAGTGGGGCTTGGATCTTAAGAGAAAGTCTTCTCCAGATGAGGGTCCCCAACCCAAAAAGAAGACAAAAAGGCCTAGGCCATTCTCTCGGCCGGCTAAACCCTACTGACAGCAACAACAACAACTTCCTGTGACCGCGGTGCCTCAGATAGTGGCACAACCTCCAACCACGTACCAGCTGGTACCTCAGCAAGTTGCGACACGGTCGCCAGTTTTTAACCCAGCCTTCGAAAGGCAGACTTCTTCTTTTCGTGCGAAAGCTAGAGGAAGAGCCAGAGGTTCTTCTAGACGCCCTTCAAGAGGATGGGGATCCAGGGGAGGACCTGGTCAAGGAGGCAAGGCCTCAGGTCCACAACAGCAGCAGTGAGATACTTCCAGTAGGAGGGAGACTATAGCTATTTAGGGATCGCTGGACCTTCGATCCCTGGGCCCACAGCCTAATAAAGAATGGACTAGGTTGGAGCTGGAGCAGTCCACCTCAATTTCCTCAATTCTTCCAATACTCAACCCCCGTTCTGGAAGAATATGTCCGAGAGCTCTTAGACAAAAGAGTAATCCGGAAAGTTAAGTCCATCAAATTCCAAGGAAGGCTGTTTTGTGTTCCAATGAAGGACTCAGAAAAACACAGAGTCATTCTAGATTTGTTGCCACTCAACAAGTTCATAGTGGACTACAAGTTCAGAATGCTCACACTTCAACACATAAGGACCCTACTGCCCAAAAGGGCATATGCTGTTTTTATAGACTTGTCTGACGCTTATTGGCACGTTCCAATTAATCGTCACCTCTCCTCCTACCTAGGCTTCAAGTTACATAGATAACTTTACGCCTTCAGAGCCCTGCCTTTCTGGCTAAACATAGCCCCGAGGATTTTCATGAAGCTCGCGAACGCAGCCGTCCATCAATTACGCCTAAAGGGGGTCCAAGTAGTAGCCTACTTGGACGACTGGCTGGTGTGGGAAGCATCCAGGACAGAATGCATGCAAGCTTCTAAGATAGTGATCCAGTTCCTGGAACATCTGGCATTCAACATCAACATCAAAAAGTCTCAACTTTCTCCAGCTCAAAAATTTCAGTGGTTGGGAATCCAATGGAATTTAGAGTCACATCGACTTCCCATTCCTGGGAAGAAGAGGAAAAAAATAGTAGGATCTGACAAGACCATTGAAATCCAAACGGATATCTAAACGCGAACAGGAGAGAGTGCTGGGCTCTGTACAGTTTGCTTCGATAAAAAAACCCAGTGCTAAGAGCACAGCTAAAGGATGCAACAGGAGTCTGGAGAAAATACGCATCAAACACGCGAAGAGATATAATAAGACCTCTACCGACTCGACTGCGAACGCTTCTAAAGCCGTGGTCCAATGCCAAGCAGTTGAAGAGATCAATACTTCTTCAACCTCCTCCCCCGACAGTAACTATCCACACAGACGCCTCAAAGGTAGGCTGGGGAGGTCACTCTTATCAGAAGAGAGACCAAGGAGCTTGGTCTAATCTTTTCAAGTCATTTCACATCAACTTTCTAGAAGCCATGGCAGTTCTTCTGACACTAAAGAAAGTATCTCCTCGCCACTCGACCCACATAAGATTGGTTCTAGACAGTGAGGTGATAGTGAGATGCCTGAATCGACAAGGGTCGAGGTCACCTCAAATCAACCAAGTGATGTTGGCCATATTCCGTTTGGCGGAATGGAAGAAATGGGACCTGTCAGCAGTTCACATTTAAGGGTTCCGCAATGTGACAACAGACGCTCTATCCAGGTTTACACCTATAGAGTCAGAATGGTCCCTTGACGCAGGATCGTTCTCCTTCTTCTCAAGCCAAGTCCCTGAGCTGCAGGTAGACCTCTTTGCGACGAAAGATAACAAGAAAAAAGATTGTTACGTGTCTCCATACGAGGATCCGCTAGCGGACGCAGTGGACGCTGTCCCTAGACTGGAACAGATGGTCCAATATTTATCTGTTCTCTCTGCACAAGCTCCTTTTTAAGGTTCTCGATAATCTGAGATCCTTCAAAGGGAAAGCAGTAATAGTTGGCCAAAAGTGGCCAAATAGCGTGTGGTTCCCTCTGGCATTAGAACTACAACTAAAATTCGTACCGCTACCGGATCCATCCCTGTCTCAGCGAGCACAGAAGTCGACTGTCTTCGCTCCATCACAGAAAACACGGAACCTACATCTCATGATTTTCTCTTCTTAGTGATGAGAAAAAGATTCAGTGTTAAAAGTCAGTTTAGACTTTTGGAGGAAACCAGACGACATTATGAGGCTTCAGGAAAGAAATAGATATCCTTTGTCAAGGCGAAGAAACCAAAAGATATCTTGACAGATTCCTATTTATCATTCTTCATTCAACTTCATGAGCAAGGTTCAGCAGCCAACCCAATTCTATTGTTCAAGCCTGCC
>NC_090754.1:8711134-8713634 GCF_036898095.1 Palaemon carinicauda
TTGAAAATATGGAAAAACATGTATTAAAAGTAATGATTAAATTTTAACATATTTTTACTTTTGTGAATAGCGAAAAGAATGGAATATAAGAAATTCACTTAAATTATAAAAATTATTTTACGAAACATTTTGATATAGGAAGGTAATTAAATAAAAAGTCAGGTTGAAATGCAGTTACACATCCTATAGAATATTTCTTGGTTCTAATACTCTTAAAAGTTTGATGGATCAATCAGAAACACCATTTCTCTTTCTTGATAGAACAACAGTCCATCCTTGTCATAATGCAGCTAGAAATCACAGAGACTCAACTTCACATAACATAGCACAGCACCTCGACATTTCTCCGTTTAGCACTTCATGAGTGACACAACCTCGCTTCCAGAGCATGTTTCTTTCTTGCTCTGAGATATCCTGGAAAGAACAGTGTTATTTCCAAGCCCAGCAGTAGAAAAAAGAACTGTTTGCAATAGGTTTTAGTCAAAGTTAAAGCAGGGATGTTGTAAGGATCTTAGGAGCAGAAACCATAAAAGTATATTTATTTACTTGTTATAAACTATCAACGGATATTTTATTCACAAATGGAAAAAGCCGAAACATTATAGTTGGTTTCTTGGTAAATTATCTGAACAACCTAGGAATATGCTATTTGTAGATTCAAATTGGTTCATGAAATAAGCAAAATTGGTGGAATGACCCGATTTCGTATCCCGAAATAAGAGGAATGGTAAGACTAATTCCGTTTTAAGCATTGTGCAGATGTAGACGTATTAAGAAATCCTTCCTATCCTGAAGTTACCAGACTGGTGGATTGCAACTAAAGGAAGAACGGAGGGGAGCTAACAACTCTATTCCAACATTTATGGTGCAATGCTCTCTCTCTCTCTCTCTCTCTCTCTCTCTCTCTCTCTCTCTCTCTCTCTCTCTCTCTCAGACCTGACCCCTGAATATTTGATTACGATTACCATCCAAGAATTGCTTCAGAAACAAGAACAATTGCTCTCCACGGGAGGTAGGTTACATCCCATCAATAAAAAATCGTTGTTATAACCAGAATAATTTTTTCTTTTTTTAATTTCATCTCATCAAAATAGCGACTATACCTATACAATTAAGATCTGATCATTATTATTGATATTATTTTGATTAATATTGCGGCCATTGCTAACTCCTCTTAAGGAGATATTTAGAAATATATGATAATAAAGTAAAAAAGAAAATCTCAATTTAAACTTTCAAGGGTTATGTACTCGTTAGTCAGTAACTGTAGTAGTATTAGCAGCAGAAGCAGCAGCAACATTTTTCCTTTCGCTCCCCTGCTTACTCCTTTCATTATTTCTCTCTCACTTGCAACCCACCCCCCTTTTTTTCTCTTTCTTTTAAACCAATGTTTATACTCTCTGGCCAGATGCAATCGAGCTTACTGAAGGATTTCCTTTACACCAAATGATTTCCCTTGACTCCAGAATTAATGCAATCTCTCTCTCTCTCTCTCTCTCTCTCTCTCTCTCTCTCTCTCTCTCTCTCTCTCTCTCTCTCTCTCTCTCTCTCTCTCTCTCTCAGACACACAAACAAACATAAAAGCACAAACAGAACACCAATTCCCATGAGATAATTGTGTTTCTCAAAGAAAACTGTGTTATCTGTTTCTCTTTATATCTGTCTCTAAAATTTGTGCAATGCTAGGTCGTGGGAGTATCTTGGCTTTTTATCATTTAATGTATTGGTTAATATATAAGAATATGATAGTGTAAATATAGGTATACATTGTGTGCGTGTATATATTTAGGAATCAATGAATGACATGAAAGAAGATAATGTGGTGTAAATAAAAAAAAAATGAATGTACAAGTAAGAAATTAGAATGGAAGCTATAATAAAATAAACAAACCAGTTTAGGAGAGCAGCAGAGAAAAGAGAGTAGAGAACTAAAAGTCAAAGGAGAAGAGGAGAGCAAGGAAGTAAAGATAATGAAGTAATTATGTTAGGATGAAGGAGTAATGAAAAATATTTGAGTATAAGACTATAGAGAAATGAATTATTTCAAGGACGTAGATGAGAGATAAGAGATAAAGAAAACGAAAAGAGGGGAAAGAAAAAAGAAGACAAGAAACTTAGATAAAGGATTCCTTAATGGATCCATTTTCCTTCGCAGAAGAGAGACAAAAAAAGGACAAATAAATTTCCTCTGCTGATTCATCTCTCCTTTGGGAAACATAATTCTTCCAAGTTTCTTGTTTTACTTTCTATCTCTTCCTTTTCCTTTCCTAAAATGCTATTCCGCGATTTTTTACTATTTCCTATTTCATGTCATGTATTTAGTATCTAGGTACCATTTTCTGTATTATTTGTTTTCTAATCTTTAATTCTATTTTTGTTGTCATGGTTAGGATATCTGGTATGTATCAGAATTAGTTTATATGATAGTGATGAGGCTTAAACCTTATGAAGTACGGATTGTTGGAAATTTCCTAGACATAGCTTTAGCCCTGGGACCAGG
>NC_090754.1:8718634-8721134 GCF_036898095.1 Palaemon carinicauda
CTGATTTGGAATATTTTCCAATAAACATCTCAAGATAACATTGGAAGGATAAAAAGGCAGATAGTCTTTCTTTGGCTTCAATTCTTCCCTTAATAGGAAATGGGGAAATCCAGGCAGTTTCTTCTTGAACTGCTTGCCTCCGATGTTTTTTCTAGTTTTCTAAACAGTAAAAGTATGTTGGACATCCTCCTAACTATCCAAATTAAAAGGAAGGGCTAGGGAGACAGGTTTGCACTCTCCTAGCACTGGAAATGGTCTACCCTCCACTACTGCTTTCTTTAAAGTCTCTAAACTTTTAAGGGCGAAAAGGAAGACAGTATCCTTAGGGCTACAAAGGTGGTCTGCTTCCTGCCAAAAGCAGAAAGTTAGGTATTAGTGAATTCGGCCATATTCAGCTTCTTAACCAAAATAGACTTAGCCTTGCTAATGTCCAGGCTGATTGTTCCATTTGAGATCGTATCATCCCTAACAGATGCGTCTGAGTTAAGTCTTACATAGCAGTAAGGATAAGTATCGATCGATGGGAGGAATTCCAAGTCTGAGAATACCTTGGAACCTAAACCCTCTTTGATGTGGAGGTATCCTTCACTTAAGGACATATGATCAGTATAGCGCCCAGGGTTCTCAACTGAGCATTCTGGTGGGCTCAAAGCTGGGGGAGCCTTAGGAGCAGGTACCTTTTATATAGCTTCTATCTTCGCTATGAGGTTAGATTAAGAACGTTTTTGTTTGGTGGTTAGATTTTCCATGAAAGCTTTCATGGACACCGTACGTTCCGAGTTACTAGGAAATGAAGGTTTGTCTAACGCAGTAACAGGGGTGAAGTATAATCTGGGGTTTGAACATTAGGGATGGGGGGAACAAACTAAAGAGTCACTGGGAACTGTACTCACCAGATGTATATCCAAAGACTCTTCAGGGGCTTCCGGGGTCAGCAGGATCTTTCACTCTCTGTTGAGCCAGAAGCTGTTAATGTGTTGTCGGTGGACAGGTTCACGACTTGTAGAGCATCCCAAACTTTATCGTCTGTATGATCTGCTGGTACTGGCAGGAGTTGAATCTTTGGTAACTGGTAACCAAAAACAGATGTCACTTCAGCCTTGGGAAAGAGGAGGTTCTTCATTTCCAGAGAAGGAAGATAAGGGGCACCTTGTTGAGAACTCATCTGATAACCTTCTACCTTCATATTATCAGTGACCTGTAAAGAAGAAAAAATTTGAATGAGTACATATCATTATAAATTATATCTTCTCCAAATTAAGTAAATATATTTGTATGTGTAATAGACAAAAACCTAGCCTAAATAAACCTACCACATAAATATGACTAAAGATTACAAGTAGTGAAGACACATTCCAAACATCTCAGAAATCAATGGGGATTTATGAAGCAAACTTTTTGACAGTGCGGTAGGAATATGGAGGAAAGGTTCACACAAAAGGGACACCAGAACCTCCAGAAGACAAGTTTACTCATTATACTGCCTAGACCAGCAACCGATCCCCCCAAGGCGGCAGCAGCTGGGTTGAGGCTGCAATTATTTCTAGTAGCCAAGATATGTCGACCCAAAGCGGCAGAGGCATTGTAAAGTCAACAGGAACAGAATGAACAAACCCATAGGGAAGGTCCACACTCAGGGGAAGTATAGGAAGGAAAAGCAGCTAAAAAGAAAATCTGCCAAGGATGGAGACGAGGCGTCTTTCAGCCGCCATGGGACTAGACTTCTACCTGTCAGCATTAGAACAGGTGTAAAGCATTCCAATGGGTAAATATAAGTAGACACAGGGAATAAGTTCCCAAGACCTGTGCCGGCTCGCCACACATATATGCTAAGCGGAAAGTGAAAACAGTCACCCTAGGACACCTGAAAACAATATCCAATTCCCAGAGGGACTATCAGACTGCAGCTGCAAGCGGTGACAAGTCGGCAGTATGGGAGGATAGATAGCCTCACCAAACCAGAAAGATAAACGGAGATGGTACATAAATGAAAATTTATCAAGCATAGCCGCCCACTAGGGTAGTGACCTAAACTAAGTCAATGCTGATAGAAACACAAGAAACACCAAAAAAAAGAAAAAAAAAAAAAGGAGGTGGGATATCCTTAATAATACCACACTGCAAATGCATAATGTCAAACATATTCCAACAATAATACTGCTAAATAACTAACCATTTCTGACCTATTTAGTAACATGGTGTAATGTCACTGACAGCATGCCAGTCACAAAACAATAGAAGCAAAACAAAATCTAAAAATACACCTGGTGGAGACGAAAAATTCTCAAACACATGAAAAGAAGGGTACTTAACTTAGTCATGAGGAAGAAACCGAAGCATCCTTGATCGAAAATCGTTTAGGAAAGCTAAGAAAAACCGAGAGAAACTCCCCAACCGATCGTCAAAGATGACACTGCGAAAGGGAATAGTTAAAAGGAAACGTGTTAGTTGTAGCACATTGAGATTGGGAGTTGTAACGTCTCACTTGCCCATGTATTGT
>NC_090754.1:8728634-8738634 GCF_036898095.1 Palaemon carinicauda
TCTTTTGTGTTGGAAGAACCATCACTCTTCTGGCCGTTGTTCTACATTTGTCCCTACGGGTAATCTATAGATTTGGCCTGAGGTTCCCTGTCTGCTGCCGGCTGGGCCGGCTGCCGGCAAGTAACCTCATATCTTTGAGTGTGCTCTCTAGTCCTCCCTTGGACGGCCTTCCATACCCCATATGAATGGGATATGGTTGAGTGGAAGCCCGAATATAATTCCCCCTTCCACTTGCACCCTCTTTTGGGATGTAGGCCGGCAAGGCTGAGCCTTTGCCGTCCCCCATCCTCTCTTTCTTTCTGCCTTTCCATATACTGGGCCGGCCGCCAGGAGCTAGTAGCTGTCATCGGCCATGTTGGGTGTCTGTCGGCTGGCAGTTACTTTGCCGCCACTTGCCCTGGGTGTCGCTGATCGACAACCCAACGACAATGAACATACTATGACCGACTGCTGGCAACTGAGTTGTCGGCCGGCAGCTGGCCACCCAAAATTTATAAAGTTGCTACCGGTTGCCGCCGGGTCCTACTTGATAGAGAGATCCTTCGGCTGCCGGCGGGCAGAGCGGCAACTGCCGACCTCCCGCTCACTATTTTGAAGACAGTATCTGTTTCAAATAGCCCAGAATAGTCCCGGCATATGTCGGCAGGCCCGGCATATGCCGGCAAGCCAGGCAATACTGACGACATGCCGCCGCCAGTCATTGCTGTAGTCCAAAATGTTTTTTCCAACCTACAAGGTGCTTCATGGGCAGCCTATTGTGAGACCATCACATATAAGAGAATGATCCTCTCTTCCACATAATGGTTATAAACCATTAACTTACTCCCAATATTGAACCTGGGACACTGTGTTAAGAAGACACTTTATATCAAATGATATTATCTTCCCATTCAAAATTCTTTAAAAATTTATTGTTCAATATTGGAGGAGGTCATAGCAATGGGCTGGACAGGAAACACAAGTAGGTGTCTTTCCTATTTCTAGCTTACTCTATCTAAGCTAATATTTTAAAAATATGTATGCTGAAATTTGAGAATTTCACTGAATACTTATATGCCTTTCTTTCTTTATAGAAGGAGCATCCCAAATGCGGGAACAGCTTTTGTAAGGTCCGTAGCAAGAACTTCTACGGCCATGACGTGTGCAGGGCCCATGCTCGCTGCGCAGTCACCAAAGGGGACCTCAAATACTGGGACCCACAGGTATGTACTGTTTGTAACAAACTGATAAAAGAGGCTTGTTAGGATCAAAAGTTTAATGAGTCAAGGGATGCAGCAAGAGACGCGCTGCAAAAATGGGTCAGAGGTTTTCAGAACACCTCTGGCCCATACCTTCCTAATAAGAAGATGAGGGACTGTCTTTTCCCTAGGGCATCTGCGGATGCAATCATTCCCTAGGCTCAATCTGAGATTCCCCTTTGTTCAGATTTCAGTAGAATCTGATGTACCGGATGCCTTGAAGGGCATCCAATTAGATGACAACATGTCGGTTGTCTCAGAGGAAACTGAGAACAATCTCCTAGTCGAAGAACTGGTGCAGAAGGATGATGTACCTCCTGAGGCCGGAATTGAGAAGACTGATACGATTTCAGTATCATCAGCCGCGGTGAATGAACCAGTGCCTTCAACTTCATCTACTGCACCCCAGTTAGATTCTATCACTAGTACGTTGCATTCGCTGCTGTCTATGGTGCAGGACATTCAGAAGAAATCGTCCGAAAAAGAAGCTTCTTTCCAGACGGAAATACATCAGCTAGTTGCATCACGTTTAGCCGCGAAGAAGCTAAACGTCAAGGATCTCCGCACTTTCTCTGACATTAACCCTTGGAGATATGCAGAGCATATGCCAATGTCAGGGGGGAAGATCTTCCTCTCGGAGAAACTGGGCACTGTCCCAGTAGAGAAAATTGAGTTTTGGCCCGGCAAAGGGGCCTACCCGGATTGCTATGTCCGTCTGAGGATGGAACCTACATCCAAGGAGGAAACAGAGCCGAAGGAGACGATTGTCCTCGAACTCTCTAAGGCTCAGGCTTTATATACGACAACCTTGAAAGAGAGGGCCTTTACTAGCTCCAAGGTGCCGGCTCTCAGCAAAAGCACCCGTCCTTTATTATTGATTCCAAACGTGCCTTCCCCTTTTATGGACAAAGGGTTTAAGACAGTCGAAACAGGGAAACCTTGCCCTACACTGGAAGAGTGTAGACCCTTTTCCCTTGCTTTTCCATTAGATGATAAAGACTGGATGGATGTTCATAACACCTTCAAAGTTGAGAAGCTGGAGGCAGATATTGCTGGACGACAGTTCGGCGAAGACCTCTCGAAGCTGTCAGAGTCTCTCCTGCGTAGGGAACAAGAGACTAAGGAACGTCTTGCTGCTTCCATGTCTCTGCAGACTGGTTTAGAGACTATGGCAAGCATCCTCGACACCCCAGATATGTACATGGTCTTCGCCAATTCTCATTTGGCGACAGTCACCAAGGACTTGTATAACATTATCAAAGCCCGAAGGACTTGTAGAGAGTTCGTGTTCGCGTCGGCTGCGGTGAGATACGAACCAAGGAAGCTCATAGCCTCCAATATCTGGGGAAAAGACCTCTTCCCAAGTGAAGTGGTCAAAAAGGTCGAGGACAAAGCCGCTACGGAGAACAGGAATCTCCTCTCCAATTGGGGCTTGTCTTTTAAAAGAAAATGTTCCGCTGATGAGGATCCCCAGCCGAAGAATAAATCAAAACGACCAAGACGGCCCTCTCGGCCTAGAAAACAGCAACAGCTTCCCGTTGCCACGGTGCCCCAGACGGTGGCACAACCAACCACCACCTTCTAACTGGGGCCCTAAACACTGATGACCCAATCGCCGGTGTTCACCCAAGTCTTTGAAAGCCAGTCGACGACTTTTAGGCCGAAGTCTCGAGGCTCCTTTCGAGGAACCTCTAGACGCCCCTTCAGAGGTAAGGGTAACAAAGATGGAACTGACCAAGGAGGCAAGTCCTCCAACCAGCACTCCAAGTGAGATGCTACCGGTAGGAGGGAGACTTCTCCTCTTTCGGGATCGTTGGACCTTCGATCTCTGGGCCCAAAGCCTAATCAAGAATGGGCTAGGGTGGAATTGGAGCTCAACTCCACCAAACTTTCCTTAATTCTTCCAGCATTCAACCCCCATTCTGGAAGAATATGTTCAGGAACTCCTGAACAAAAGAGTTATACGGAAGGCAAAGTCCATCAGATTCCAAGGTAGGCTATTTTGTGTTCCGAAGAAGGATTCGGAAAAGCTCAGATTCATTCTGGACCTATCACCACTCAACAAGTTCATAGTGATCCACAAGTTCAGAATGCCGACGCTTTAACACATAAGGATCCTTTTTGCCCAAACGGGCATACACAGTCTCCATAGACATGACGGATGCGTACTGGCATGTTCCAATCAACCGTCAAGTTTCCCCCTACCTAGGGCTCAAACTACAGAAAAGAAAGTACGTTTTCAGAGCCATGCCCTTCGGTCTAAACATAGCCCCAAGGGTATTCACCAAGCTTGCGAATGCAGTCATTCATCAACTACGCCTAAAAGAGGATCCAGGTAGTAACCTACCTGGATGACTGGCTGGTGTGGGCAGCATATGAGGAAGAGTGCAAGCAAGCCTCCAAGCAAGTGATCCAGTTCCTGGAACACTTAGGATTCAAGATCAACTTGTAAAAGTCTCGTCTATCTTCGGATCAAAAGTTCCAGTGGCTGCCCTTTCACTGGGACTTACAGTCACACTGCCTCTCCATTCCATCATAGAAGAGGAAAGAGATAACAGGATCTGTCAAGAGACTTCTTCAATCCGACAGGACATCAAGAAGGCAACAGGAAAGAGTATTGGGGTCCCTCCAGTTTGCCCCAGTGACAGATCCAATTGTGAAAGCACAATTCAAAGATGCATCAGGAGTTTGGAGAAACTACGCATCAATCGCTCGAAGAGATCTACAAAGACCGATTCCAAATCGTCTGCGATCACTACTCAAACCATGGTCGGAAGCCAAGAAACTGAAGAGCAAGGAACCTCTGAACCACCTCCACAGGCATTCACCGTTCACACAGACGCCTCAAAAGAGGGGTGGGGGAGGTCAATCTCATCATCGGAAAGTCCAGGGAACCTGGTCTCCCCTATTCAAGACCTTCCACATCAATCTTCTGGAAGCCATGGCGGTTCCTTCTCTCTCTGAAGAAACTGGAACTTCGCTGCTCAATCCACATTCGTCTGGGTCTAGAGAGGGAAGTTGTAATGAGATGCCTAAATCGACAAGGCTCGAAATCGCCTCACATAAGTCAAGTGATACTAGCCATCCTCCGTCAAGCGAAGGAGAGATGGCACTTGTCAGCAGTCCATCTTCGACGGTTCCGCAATGTGACAGCGGACGCTCTATCCAGGGTCAACTCGATAGAGTCAGAATGGTACCTAGACGCAAAATCATTCTCCTTCATATTACGCAAAGTCCCAGGACTGCAGATAGACCTCTTCGCAACGAGCAGTAACTAGAAGCTACCCCGGTATGTAGCTCCGTACGAGCATCCTCTAGCGGAAGCGACAGACGCAATGTCCATAGTTTGGAACAGATGGTCCAGGATCTACCTGTTCTCTCCAACCAACCTTCTGCTTAAAGTCCTCGACAAACTGAGATCCTTTCAGGAGATAGCAGCAATAGTGGCCCACAAGTGGCCCAACAGTGTTTCGTTCCCTTTATTAACGGAACTACGTTTGAAGCTGACTCCGTTACGGGACTCAGTTCTGACTCAGCAAGTGCAGAATTTGACTGTCTCCGCTTCATCAGAGGAAACCCAGAACCTTCATCTCATGATTTCCTCGCCCTAGCGGTCAAGAAACGGTTCGGGATTTCTAGGGACAGTATAAACTTCTTAGAGGAATACAAGTCAAAGTCAATAAGAAGACATCATGGGTCTTCCTGGAAGAACCAATACTATATGCCTTCCAGGTAGACTTTTCTAATGAAATCTTCAACAAGATTCCAAAAGCCTGCGCTAAACTTCGGCCCGCAGCTCCTCCAAAGCCCATTTCATGGTCTTTGGATAATGTTCTTCACTCAGCATCAACTCTCAACAATGAGGATTGCTCGCTGAAAGACTTGACTCAAAAGGTGATATTCTTATTTACACTAGCCTCTGGAGCCAGAGTTAGCAAAATAGTGGCCCTCTCGAGGGATGATGGCCACATTCAGCTCACAGACTCCGGAGAACTGAACCCTTTTCCCGATCCAACGTTTCTCGCCAAGAACGAGCTACCCACTAAAAGATGGGGTCCCTGGAGAATCTGCCCTCTGCCCAGTGGAATGCCTAAAGGTCTATCTTCGTAGAACTTCAGACTTTGAGGGAGGTCAGCTTTCCAAGGGAGAGACGTCTGGTTCAACATTATCCTTGAAACAGTTTAAGGCGAAAATCACCTATTTTTTTCGCAGAGCGGATCCAGACAATACACCCGCAAGTCATGATCCGAGAAAAGTTGCCTCATTTCTGAATTTCTTTCAGACAATGTCGTTTGAAAGCCTTCAGGCTTGTACTGGATGAATGTCATCCAGAGCTTTGTTCAAACACTATGCGAAGCAATTACAGGAAATAAAATTTTATGTGGTGGCGGCAGGCAGTATTATAAAGCCTGCCACTTGATTACTGCGAAGAACAGTGCACTAATTGGGACTTTTAGTGAAGGGTGTACATGATAGACTCGTAAGACATATCATGTCGAGTATTGTGTTTAGTGATAACACTATAGACTGTTCTCTCTACACAGGTGGCATTAAGCATAATAGACTGACACAAGTGCCAGGCATATTTATATGCACAGTGTACCTAGTAACAACAGAATACATAGCGAAATTTTATATTTCCCTTAGAGTGGCTAATGTTTCCCTTTTCAGGTGAAACTTATTTTAATTCTGTTATTATTATTTATGCTTTTATGCAGAATTGTTCTGCATAAGATGTTATTGAATACATCCATGATTTCTATTTTGTGTTAAACAATAGAAGGAGTCTTTGCGTCTCTTTCGCCTCAAACATTCTAGATTAAGAATAAAGTCAGAGCATCCTTGCTTCTTTTAATATTTAAGGAAATATTGGGGAACTATGGTTAAGACTGTTCCAAGCAAACAGGTAAGATCTGATTGTACTAAACTGTTTATTTTACTGATCTAAGGTTTCATACACGTATGTAAACCTGTCTGTCTCTTTTCAGCCAGACTTGGGAGGTATTAGTAACCTATACAGAGATATACCATCTAAGTACAAACTATACTTTATGTAAATGATGACACTAATATACAAACTGTTTGCTAGATGGTTCCTTGAACTCACAATTCTCGGGTTTTTTCCTAGTCTACCCAGACTCTTCCCTGTTGAGGGCAGGAAGAATTGACATAGTTTATGATCAGTTAATTTATGTATAACGGGAACATCAAGTGTCTCTAGGTCTAGAAGACCAAATAGGAAATATTTATCTTGAGATAACGGCACTATTGAATATCCACAGATACATTAATGCTCTGGTAAACTTCCATCAGGACGACATGGCCTGAGGCCAAAAAACGAATTTTAAAGCGAAGCGAAAAATCTATTTTTGGGTGAGGTAGCCATGTCGTCCTGATTGACCCACCCTCTTTTTGACAAAAGGATAATGAATCCCTCCCTATGGTACTGTATCTGCAACACCTACAAAGCTACGAAGAATGGCTTAGTGGCACCTCGTGGTGGCGATTCGGCGCACTATTTACAGTACTGTAGGAGTGTCGAGAGCATCGCCTCTTTAACGACTCTCCTATATTCTTGCCGCTTTTCCCTCTCAAAGCGAAAACGCTATTGGGGGTGTAGATAGCTATGAGATGTGTCAAGAATACGTCCTCTGATATACGCGATATCCCTTTTTAAATTTTAAGGGATATTCGCTCCAGGAGTTAGAATTCTGGATACCTTTGGTAAATTCTCTAGGATATATCACTGTAGTCAAATATACCTAGGAAGCTACTAATGAAGGAACTTCCATCGGGATGACATGGCTACCTCACCCAAAATTAGATTTTTCGCTTCGCTTCAAAATCCGGTATATATAAATATATATATATATATATATATATATATATATATATATATATATATATATATATATATATATATATATATATATATATATATATATATATTAATTCAATAGAAATAAGTATTGAATTAATTAATATTGGAATTAAGGTTGCTGCTAACAAATTTATAGTACTGTAATCCTTATACTATTCGGTGTAAACTGGACTGCATTTTTGTAATCCTTAGCCCTATATAGCCGTATTTGGCATCAAAATAGATAACTTTTTATCCTTTCTCTCTTTAAACATGTTGCACTTTCATATCACTTTTTTTTTTGTTACCAGATCAACGGTCACCCATGATCATGGTAAATTATCTTCTTAAACTACACCTGAATCCTAAAATTCCGAAAGAGATTAAGACAAAGCTGCCCCATAAAAATGACAGTTCCTTATGCTGTTCGGACTTCAAAGTGTCAGATTTTCTGAGAGAAACACGTTCAGTCTAATTTTGCTAGCAGTATATTCATACCACTGCCTAATTGCTCGTATTCTAAAACCTCATACCAGTTTTCCCCTTAAATCTTTGGCCTTTTCGAAAGCAAAATCTTTCCACACGCTAATCCCTCTTATATTTCTACCTGTATTTCCACTAAAGGATTCCTTCCGCTGTTGTTTTGAATAAATATGACCCTTTTCCGAAATCCAATGTATCAGACAACATTTATCTTCTGTAAATATTTTTCTGATTCTGGAGAGGCCAAAATTAGTATAATCCCTCCAGTCCCCTCGATCTCTTCTTAAAATCTTTTATTTTATCTTTGTTTACTTTCTTCACTGAGCTATTTTCCCTGTTGGTGCCCCTGGACTTTTATCATCCTGCTTTTCCATTTTTATTGCAGCTTGGCAAGTAATAATAATAATAATAATAATAATAATAATAATAATAATAATAATAATAATAATAATAATGAGACGTGGTATTACAAAGAAACAATATCAAACAGATTTTGTAGATTTGAGATCAAAGCCCTCAGGAGAATATTGTGAGGTGAATGGCAGGGTTGTGGTGGGCAATATACAGTAGTAACATCCCTGACTGGTGAAGGCCAGACTGGGGTTAGAGTACCGCTCAACTCGTTAGTTTCTTTGGTCGCTGCAACCTTATCATCCTTGTGAGCTGAGGATGGGGGATTTAGGGGAGTTTATTGGTCTATCTGATGAGTCCTCAGCAACCACTGCCTGGCCCTCCTTCGTCCTAGCTGGGGTGGAGAATGGGCTTTGGCGCTGATCATATGTATATATGGTCAGTCTCTAGGACATTCTCCTGCTTGATAGGGCAATGTCACTTTCCCTTGCCTCTGTTATTCTAGAGCGGCCTTTAAGGCTTTAAACAGGATTACAAATGAAACTATAAGAGGTTACTCAAATGCCACAAATGGATGAGATCTTGGTGATGGGTAGATGGAGATGGTTTAGACATGCTCTTCTCACTTCCCAAGAGATATTAGTTCACCAAACTTAGACATTGAAAAAAGTAGGGGAAAGCAGAGAATAGATGAATAGACGATCTGTGAAACTGTGGGTGTGGACTGGCATAAAAAGATCATAAACATACTTAAGAGGAAGGACATGTCGTAGGCCTTTATACTGTAGTGGGCTAGTAATGACTGATGATGATCTATATATATATATATATATATATATATATATATATATATATATATATATATATATGTGTGTGTGTGTATATATATATATATATATATATATATATATATATATATATATATATATATATATATATATATATATATATATATATATATATAATGCATGTATGTTTATATCATTGATGTAAATTTACAGAATAACACGTACATAGGTAGATATATAACTTGTGCAGCACATATCGAATATATTTTATGTTAGGAACGAATAAAATTATCAATTATAGCATCTTCGTAAAAGCCGAGGTTGGGGAGTGGATGAGCAGTTCTTCGGTAACTGATAAAATTTTTATGCCTGTGTGCTCTTGAATCATTGTGTTTGAATTGTTATGCCCTTCTTTACTGGAACGGCATATATATATACCCATGTTTCGTCCATATGAAATTAGTTTAATTCAACTCTCTTCCCAGTTATTACTTAACTGGTGAAACCACAAAATAGTCAGAGATTGAGAAGACGTCTAAATTTATATGGAATACGTCAAAAGCTGGCATTTATAACTAGAGCGTATTTCAATGCAATAAGATTTTTCTTTTGTAAACTCAGATGTAAGTCTAAGAAGGAGACTCCAAAAGGGATCAATTGCTGGTAGTATACAGCGAAGATAGTAGAAAAAAAAAAAAAAAAAAAAAAAAAAAAAAAAAAAAAAAACCTGATGAGTCTTCTATCGCCGACGTGCCCTACTGATTATAGTCCATTTCTTTTAGTAATTCATATTTGCACAACCTCGCAAGGGTGCTCTTTTAGCTTGGAAAAGTTTACTGGTCGCTGATTGGTTAAAATTATCTTTTCCAACCAATCAGCGATCAGGAAACTTTTCCGAGCTAAAAGGGCACCGCTGCGAGTCTGTGCAAATATGACACGGTAAAAGAAATGGACTGTAGCTAAACAATTCTACGGTGTTTTCGAAGGTTCATACTATATGTTACTATAAAAGTTATTCAATAATTGGTCTATTTATATCCATTTAATGAATTTTCATATATTTATATTAAATCCTACTGATCATTATAATGCCTATATTCTATTTCATTCCTACAGAGCTTGTTACTTGCTTATTTGAAAAATGTAAGTTAAGGTTAAGCTGCGTATTTCATGTACACACACACACATACACACACACACACACATATATATATATATATATATATATATATATATATATATATATATATATATGTATATATATATATATATATATATAT
>NC_090754.1:8743634-8756134 GCF_036898095.1 Palaemon carinicauda
TATCATTTACCTGAAACCTTTTATGAAACTCTAACTGATTTATAAAACCCTACTCTTTTTGTGAAATACTTTCATAGAAATATAACGCTGATATAGAAAATAATCCTTGCCTCCCTTTCTTTTGAATAGTATCCAAATTGCACGCTACAGTGTGTTAATACATAAGGGTAGCTCAACTGTACTCCTCCTAAAGGTTCAATCAGCTGAAGATGAGGAATTGAGAATGGCTTGCCTTATGTCTACAAGAAAAGGTGCATTGTACATTTGGGATCTTTCTAATCAAGGTAACAAATCTTAATGTAAAGAGCAATCCTATGATAGCTCCATCAAAACCTTTAGACGATTCTTGATCTGACGCCATTCCTTCTCATCAGAGATTACTTACTCTCACGAAAGATCATTATTCCTTGGAAGGTATGTTTACCATGTATTCAAGATTCCCCCGCAGGAAAAAAAGACAATCGTAGTGGATTAGGAATTAACCATCACGTCCATGTGCTTTTGCTAATAGAGGGCCCTTCATCTCTCTCTCTCTCTCTCTCTCTCTCTCTCTCTCTCTCTCTCTCTCTCTCTCTCTATAATTCAAAGTTCAACTAGAACGGGCTCTTGGTATAGCTCATACTATCTCCACTGTTACTTTTGTCATCAAGAAAACAAATTAGATACAAATTTACCACGATATAGCAGAATGACGTTTTTGAGCTTTTCCTTACCTTGACCTTGACATTTAACCCAATCAGTTCCAAAGTTTAATCAAATTGTGCTTCGATCATAACCAATCATCCTCCCACCCATTTCATGAGATTTAGTTAAAAAGATTTGAGTTAGGTGAAGCGTAAACATACAGACAAACATACAAACAAATAGATACACAAACAAGTTTAATGGCATCACTATATCTTGTATATCAAAACATAGGCCATCGAATTTTGCACATTTTCTCACTATTTTCATCCAAATCCAATAAATATTGACCATGAGATAGCAAGATGACGTTTGTTACCTTTTCATTAAATATAATTCTGTATAAAACGATTAACTTTGAAATATACCATCTCTATAGTAAGTGCAAACAAAAATCCAGCTGGATTAGGACGTACCCTTTGTGTCTAATGTTTAATTTAGGGCTCACAATAATTCGTGTTTCTACTGTACTCCTACCACTCGAAAACTATTAGAGTTATCTCCATATCTATTTACCCCAATGAATCCCTTTCCTTGGAAAAGATTAATAATCCAGTATTTTTTTTTCCCTGCTACCTTGTCACCTTTTCCAGTGTACCAACCGGCATTTGATTGCACACATAGAGGGCGGATGAGAATATGGCCACACCGTTAATAACGTGAAGTTTTAGCCATTTATATGTGCGCTATTGGTATTCCACTTTAGGTCAATGAAAGCAGACATATGTTCATAAATTGAACGAAGGTAGCAATATGCATGCACACACACACAAACACACATTCTGTACTTCTCCTGAGGCTCTAAGCGAATTTTTCATTTGTGGAATATTCAGTCACATTTGCCCATAGGAATTGAATGCTAAAAAGAGTCCTTGTCCTCGGGTATCTTGTAGGTTGAAGTATTAACATCAGGTACTTTCCATCAGACGGAATACCCAACGAAATTTCAACTAGAACCGGCACTCGGTAGAGTGCATGCCTTCACCAACGCCACTTTTGTTACCAGGGTTATGCAAAGAATCCGGATAAAAATGACAGCGTAATGAAAAAAACTGCACTTTTTGCAAGTTCATTTATTCCGAGGACCTTTGAACCTCAACTGCTAAAAAGGGTAATAAGATCACTATATCATGGTGTATATGACAAGGTATGCAATTGAATTATGTACATTTTGGCATTAGTTTCATGCAAATCTAATAGAAACTGACCACCTTGATCTTGATCAAGTTGCATATCACAAAATTGAGTTATGCACATTTGGCACTAGTTTCATGCTCTAATAAGAAAAAAATAACCCCGATATAGCAAAAGGACATTTCTTATATTTTTGTGACCTTGATCTTGAACTTTGACTCAGTCACTCCCAAAATGTGATCCTTGTTATGCAAACGAATCAAGTAACAATGGCCGTGTAGTGAAAAAAACTGGCACTCTTTGCACGTTCATTGACCCTGCTGACCTTAGAACCCAACCCCTAACAAGGGTAATGAAGTCACTAGATCATGTTGAAAATCACAAGATAGCCAATTTAATTAGGCACATTTTGTTCCCGTTCCATTAAACTGGATACAAAGTGAACACAATATAGCACAAAGACCTTTTTGACCATTTGTTACCTTGACCTTGATCGTGTTGACTATCACAAGATAGGTCATTTAATTAGGCACATTTTGCACTAGTTTCATGCAAATTTGGTAAACAAATCATGATATAGCCAAAATACGTTATTAACCTTTTTGGGACTTTGACATTTGACCTAAACATGGTGTATATTAAAGGATAGGCCACTGAATTATGCACATTTTGGCACTACTTTCATGCAAATAAGAAAAAGCTGAACATGATACAGCAAAAAGATATTTTAAAGCTTGACCTTAACTTTTACCTTGTCCCTCCGAAATCCATCGATAGAAAAATTGAACCTTGCATATTTTGGCACTAGTTTTCTAGAAATTGAATAAAAATTGAACCCAACATAGAAAAAATGCATTTTGGCCTTTCCCTCGTCTTGACCTTGACCTTCGACCCAATCATTCACAAAATCTAACCAAATTGGCCTTTAATCATGGCCAAGCATCCCACCATATTTCACGAGATTCTGTCTAATATTCTATGAGTTATGCGAATCACAAACACAGACAGATATACAAAATAAACACCTAACAAAATATAACCTATTGGCGAAGGTAATATACAGCACATGTTTCACACACCCTCGCATAATGTTACGGTATTTTTTTTTTTTTTCATATTTAGTTCTCTCCAAGCACTGATAACTGAAGCTTGCTTTTCATGCACTAGTCTAAGTTTTTGTGACATTCTTTCTTTGGAACAACTTGTATATAAACTCGTTACCTGTTGAAATAAATTTGGTTGCATTCTTCTCACCTGTTTGTTATCACGTACCAGCAACCTCACACAATTCGTGACTGCCAAAGGGCCAAATATCTCCCACCTCACTGCTGTGTCTAACTGTTTGATGATGCCGCTCTCAACCCCCGACTCTTCGACACAAGACACCTTAATGAAACTGCCATCCTTCACCAGAGGAGAAGCGTTCACCTAGTTCTAGTGCAACAAAGTTCAGTCTCACTTCAAGGGCGTGACTCTCTCAAGCAACACAGCAGTCTATGTCTCATTGTGTTCCCAGATGGCACGTTCTCGGAAATCCCCGATTGACTTTACAACCAAGGGGAAGCCCAAATAGAGTATGACGCCTTCAAAAATACCTCCTGAAGCAGTACTCACCATCGCCAGCAACCTGCATTGTCAAGCTTATTTAGCTCTCTCAACAGTAGTTAGGGACTAAAAAGCTTTGCTCGCTCTTAGGGAAATGACCAGTATCGCTCGCCTGTAACCTGCCGTAGATGCTTTCCAAAGGAGGTGAACTTACTTCATACCCTTTGGGTACAACACCCACCAGAACTTGTACATACTACCATCCCCAATGTAAATATTTTGCCCAGGAAGGACCTGATAACCAAAGTCGATGTCCTTATGGACAGCCTCTTCACTGCCTTCAAGACCTCCATGAATGCTTCCACTCCTGACGAAGAGTACAATTATTCAACATCAACCAAAACTGATGTGAATGTTATAGGATAGAATGCGATAAGGAACAGACATCAACCCTTTGACATGCCAGAGCGGCAACAAAGAAGACCACCACCCACATATACCACTCTGCCCTCATGCCACAACTAACAACCTCTCCAGCTATGTGCTAACACCCATCAGTACCAGGTATGCTATTACCACTCCAAATTCTCGGCTGCTGCAAAGAAATGTGCAAACATTTGTCATTGGCCCAAAAAATTTATACAGGTATGGACGTACGATATTTAGTAGACACTGCTGCTGGCCATTATCTTCTACCAAGGCCACTCTCCAGGATATGATGTGGTCAGTCTAAGTCTTCTGACATCCACCTGGTAGCTGCCAATAGACCTACGACTCCTACCGATGTGTATGAAACCATCATATTATCATTTGGAAGTGCCGAATATCATTGGAAGTCTCTCTTTGTTGACTTCACATTGCCAGTTCTTGGTGTGAATTTCCTGCTCCATTTTCATCTCCTCATTGATATTGCTCACTGATGGTTAGTCAATGCATACCCCTACTCCTCAACACCTCTTCAACTTACCCATCCAACCTCACTCTCTACATCAGTGCACATATGGAGGCCTCAGCTTACTTCCTCACGTCGTGCCCAGAAGAGTTCCATCCAGAACTTTGCCAAACGCCCACAGTTCCAACCAAAAATGGTATTTATCACCATATGAATCTGACGTGGCACCTTGTGTTCATCAGATTCAGATGTCTGGCGCTGGATCATTTGGCAGCTACTAAACAAATGATATCAAAATGGAAGAAATGGGCCTTTGTCTAATGGCCTCAAGCTCACGGTCATCAGTACCAGGTATGCTATTACCACTCCAAATTCTCGGCTGCTGCAAATAAATGTGCAAATGGTTGTCATTGGCCCAAAAAATTGATACAGGTATGGACGTACGATATTTAATAGACACTGTTGCTGACCGTTATCTTCTACCAAGGCCACTCTCCAGGATACGACGTGGTCAGTCTAAGTCTTCTGACGTCCACCTGGTAGCTGCCAACAGACCTATGACTCCTACCGATGTGTATGAAACCATCATAATATCATTTGGGAGCGCCAAATATCATTGGAAGTCTCTCGTTGTTGACTTCACATTGCCAGTCCTTGGTGTGAATTTCCTTTTCCATTTTCATCTCCTCATTGATATTGCTCATCCTCACTCTCGACATCAGTGCACATAAGGAGGCCTCAGCCTACTTCCTCACATCGTGCCTGTATAGATATCTAATATTATACCATATTATTTACACTACGCACAGTTATGAACATTAATGTACATTTGCTTTATTATTATTTCGTAGAAGAATGATATTTATTTCTATTTATCTTTTCCCATTACATATACTGTAAGACCACTTTTTCATTAGGCATCGTGGCAACAATGTAATTATATGTGTCAACACTGCTTTTCTTTCCGCCATGTGCATATAGTAGTCAGTCGTTGTTCAGTGGTCACTGTATCGACAAGCATGGGCCTGCTCCCTGCTGCTTGTCACATTTATGTCGATTTGTCTTCATTATACGGGATTTTAAAGAACCTACTGGTTTAAATTGTCACCCTCCATTACATTTATCACATGGATGTATGTGGCAGTATCACACACAGTGCCTAGAAGTGTTCCATCCAGAACTTTGCCAAACGCCCACAGTTCCAACCAAAAATGGTATTTATCACCATATGAAGTTGGCGTGGCACCCTGTGTTCACCAGATTCAGATGTCTGGCCCTGGATCATTTGGCAGCTAGTAAACAAATGATCACAAAGTGGAAGAAATAGGTTTTTGCCAAATGGCCTCAAGCCCACGGTCATTTCACTTATACATCATCCTAAACAAATATAGCTCCTTGTACCCAGAGTGGATCATAGGTGCCTGAATATGCAGACAGAACCGCATCACTACCCCCTCCCTAACATCGCTAATGTTACCTACCACTAGCACAAAACGAATGTTTTGTCCATGCTAGATCTTTTGAACGAGTATTATCAAGTATCCATGAACCCAGAAGTCATCCCCAGGACCCCCATTACAATCCCATTCGGTACATACATCCTCAATTACTCCAGTTTGTGCATTTGTAATGCTGGGGCTACTTTTCAATGCCTCATGGATAGCCTCTTAGGGAACCTCCCCTTATAAGTATGTTATATGGATGCCATAGTTGCATTCTCATCCTCATAAGGGGAGCCCCTCCGTCACTTACGCATCGTTCTTGATCACCTGCAACAGAACGGCCTTATCATCCGGTATGACAAGCGTACCTTTGGCGGCAACAAAGTATCATGTTCAAGACACCGCATGACTCCTGAAGGAGTCCAACCTCACCCTGAGAAGGTAGCAAATATTCAGAACTTCCCCACCTCCTCAATCATCAGAGCACTGCAAGAATTTTTGGGCATAATACACATCAACGTTCTTGCCAGCCATTGCCACTACTTTTAGCCTTCTCTACGCCTCCCTCAAGGGTAAGCCAAAACCCCGTAAGTGAATCCCCTTCAAGAACTGGCCTACTGTAAGGAAAAGATTGCTCTATTAACTGCTGTTTCTCTCACTTTGCCCGTGCCATATGCCCTGCTCCTTCTCTCCACCAATGCCAGTGACGTTGCTATTGATGCAGTACTCGAATAGGTGATTAACAGCTAACCCCGCTCATTGGCCATCTTCAGTAGAACACTGTCCAAGGCGGAATCCGGGTACTCTACCTTCGACCACGAATTTCTGGTGGCGAATTTGGCATTCTTTTACTTTTACACTTCTTAAAAGGTATGCCGTTTGTAATTCGTATGGATGACATTCCTCTGGTGCATACCTTCACTCAACAGTCAAACATATGGATTGCCCATCAACACCAATATCTCTGCACTGTGTCTGAGTACAATTGCTCCCTTCAACACGTCTCTGTGAAAATCAATCCCGATGCAGATGCTCTGTCAAGAAACTAATTTTCTGGCATTCACCTGAAAATGGATGTCAACTCCTTGGCAGAAGTACAATGAAAAGATCCAGATTAGCAAGCATGTAGGATCTCCTTCACATCCCTCTATTGGGATGATGTGGCCCTCAAAAACTCGAATGACACCGACCTCTGTGACATTGGTACCAGTTGAACACAACCATAGATACTTGCTTCCATATGCCAACAGGTGGTTTATTTAATTTGTGGCCTATCACATCCATTGCGACGATCTACTGCACAGCTACTTTAGTTCATCTGGTACAAAACTACTAAGGATGCTAAGGATTAGGTGTTCCCATATACTTGAAGCCAAAATTCAAAAGTACATTTCATCCCCATTCACGTCGACATAGTAGGTGCCCTACCCACATCACATGGACATCATTACCTGTTCACCATCAATGACCGCTCTACTAGTTGGCCTGAAGCGAGCCCCAAGTAAACCTCAATGTCCGCCTCATGTACATCCATTTTAATCTCTGTGGATAGCGACATTTGTTATCCCTGAGCATATTACTTCGGACAGAGGTACCACTTTCACCCCTCAATTGTAGACATCATTAGTAAATCTCCAGGGCATTTCCCGACATCAAACAACCGCCTTTTGGCCCTACAGCCAACCGAGAGGTTGAGAGTTTTCATTACACGCCCAAATCAGCTTTGATGTTCCGATACAATGACTCCAACTGGTTTACTCAGTTTCCCTGAGTCCTCATGGGACCAAGTACCACTTCTAAAGACGCCCTTGTTGCCTTGGTAACTGAAATGGTATATGGCAACTAGTTGGGTGTCCCTGTCGAATTTTTTCCCTCTGCCTCCTCCTCTGACAATACCTAGTGCCAACATCAGGTATTGGGAGAATTTACTCTCTGCCACTAAACTTACAAGCCCCCAGCAAAGAAACAGATACCAATAGATTATCACAAGACACCACAACGACACTAGTGAGCCACCACAAACTTCCCCTTACAAGGGCCCTTTCCTCGTAAACCGTCGCACACTTAATGATTTCCTAATTAACATTTGTGGCAAAAAAGACTAGGTCTCCATTGATCGCCTAAAACCTGTATATCTCCGTAAGATGATCTACATACAATGTACATCTCAAGAGCATGGTGCCATATTTCACATGTATGTCTTTTTCAGGGGGAAGCCATGTACCGCACATGTTTCACACATGCTCCTAGACTGTAACAGTATTTCCCTTTTTTGTATATCCCGCTCTCCCCCAGCACTAATAATAAAACGTTTTTAAGCTTACCTTTACATGCAATAGTCTCTTTTGATTCTTGTGACATTCTTGTTCGGAACTGCTTGTATAAAAACTCGTTATCTGTTGAAATAACGTTAGTTAAATTCACCCCTTGGGTGAAAAAGAATTGTTTGGTAATCATAGTGTTGTCAGGTGTATGAGGACAGAAGAGAATATGTAAAGAATATGCCAGACCATTCGGTGGGTGTGTGTGTGTGTGTGCGTGTGTGTAGAGGGAAAATGAACAGTAACCAGAGAGAAGGATCCAACGTAGTACTGTCTGGCCAGTCAAAAGACGCCATAACTCTCTAGCGGTAATTTCTCAACAGGTGGCTGGTGCCCTGGCCAACCTACTACCTATATATATATATATATATATATATATATATATATATATATATATATATATATATATATATATATATATATATATATATATCTATCTATCTATCTATATATATATATATATATCTACAGTATATATATATGTATATATATATATATATATATATATATATATATATATATATATATATATATATATATATATTACAGTAGTAACACAAGCACTGACTTGCTTTTTATACCTAAATCATAAACCATGGCATGATCAGAAGTTCCAACTAGAGGACCAACTTTGCTTCTAATAACATCAGGCAGTTCAATCAATAACTATATACCCACAGATATCCAGTATATTTATGTCTTACTCTTAACAGAACTCTTAGCTTTAAAAAACACACAAACAAAATAAAGAAAAACTATTAACAAGAAATAACCTTCTTAGCAAATTAGCCAAGACCAGCTGGGGAGGAAATCCAAAAATCCTTAAGCAAACAGTTATACCAGTCTGTTTGCCTCTGTGGAGAAGATTATACAACACAAAGAAATTGATTCCAGAGGTTAACAGAGCCTGTAAAATAATCACTGGTACATTAAAGAAAACACACATTGACATTTTTTATAGACCGGCCAGTATTGCACCATCTCATATTCGACAAGATGTTACCACCGAAAATGAAAAGGTCAAATAATTAAATGACCAAGGCAACCAGTTCATGAACACCAGGCAACAAGAAAAGCTCATGCCCATGAATGTCCTGAACATCTAAACCGTGCAGCCTACATAGTGATGAAATGAAGTGAGAGTGACTTTAATTCAACCAATAATGCACTACTTGACCTTAGCGAACACCTGCTCTATGGAGCATCCCTTAACAGAAAGAAATGTACCATCTTCATTAGAGATAGATCCAAGGTCGGGAAAACAGGTGATAGACTTCAGAAGTGGGGATATTTCATCAATGCTGATTGCCCCTGTGGTGATTGTCCCAGACCATGGACCTCATCCTCCACAGCTGCCCAATGGGACCTGCATGTTCTGATGTAGATGTACAGGAAGTAAATAAGAGAGCCATCCATTGGATATACTGGTGTGGCGACAAGATATGATGATGACTAGAACTGTCAACAGCCTAGAATTTGATTGGCCGACAACCTTATTCAGAGGCAAAATCCTAAACAGATAATTATCGGTGGACATAATGTCCACCGATAATTATCCACTTCTGGTAGCAGCGTTATATTCTTTATAACTTATAATCGTTTCATACTCCTTCTTTATATATATATATATATATATATATATATATATATATATATATATATATATATATATATATATATATATATATATAAAAGGATTTCGGATAATAATACAAATCTTATCTCCTTCCCACAAAAGTATTAGGAGAAAAATCTAGTAAATTCATAAAAAAAAGAAATTATTTATTAGCATTATTTGGGAGCAAAGCATTTTCATACAACATTCCCCCATAAAAAAAAAAAAAAAAAAAAAAAAAAAAAAAAAAAAAAAAAAAATCCCTTCCACGCTTCTCTCGTATTTGGTTTTGTTGAACTCATCGAATAGAGATGGAAGATAAACTCGTTATTAGCACTACTCATGAGAACTTGAGACATGTGTAAAAAGTACGGAATTTTATTGGACTCTCAAAATTATAATTCAATCCGATTAATATAATTGTTATTGTTATAAGTTTTATGCGCATGTGTCTTGAACAAACTGAGATACTTCTGCCAAGTGCAGTATTGTTATTCTCATTCATTTAAACTAAACCTTAGATACATCATTCAAAATATAACAAAATTTGGAGATAAAAGTGATCTAAAATTTTATTACTTATTTTATCGAATTTTCTCGCAATCTTTGTGGACAACCTACGTTGAAAAGTATTTCATACAATTTACAATGCACAATGCAAATGCTGAATATGAATAATGGAGAAAGAAAACTCAAACAATATTCCGATACTTGAGGACATAATAAGAGAGACGTAGGTGGTAAGGTGGGCAAGGCATCAGCCATCCGTTGAGTTACTACCGCTTGATGGTTATTGGTTTCTTTGACTGGCCAGAAAGTACTACATAGAATTCCTCTCTGTTTACAGTTCATTTATCTTTGCCTACACATACACCGAGTAGTCTATCTTATTCTTTACAAATTCTACATTTCTTCATACACCTGACAATATTAAGGGTATCAGGACAACTGCCCCCGGGACAACTGCCCCCGGGACAACTGCCCCCGTAGGAAGACTCCCCTCGTGACAATTGCCCTCGTAAAACCCCCGGACAATGGTGTAAAAAAATAAAAATACGTAACTAATAAAACCAATGTTTTATTATTGTTAATAAAAAATACATGATTTAAAAATACGTTTTAAAAAGATAACATTATATACTAAAATTTGTACATAGATGGGTTGCAAAAATATTGAAAAGGGATTTAAATACTAGGATTTTAAATTGTGGGCTATGTATCTCAAAAATTCCAAAACATCGCGGTTCTCAAATTCTTGCACAATGTTTGCTATTCGTATGCTAGAATCCTGATAGCGTTTCCGCTTAGGAGGTACTGGATGCCCAGCAAGTATTTGATTAATTATGACGCTGGATAGTGCCTGTTCTCTCTTCAACACCCCAAGAAATTTCCATATATTTGGATGAAATGACGTAACGCTTGCTTGCATAGGGTTATGCCAGCCTTCTACGGCGTTGTTTGTTCGAGGTAAATCTTCAACAACACGAGTATATATACTCCACATGCTTATAGGGAAACGTGGCTATCTCCTTGTATTTCGACGTCTTCTGCCGATGTATGTACCTTCAAAATAATCTATTATTGCATCAGCCTCAGGTGGCAACATCTCTTGTAGTTTCTCAAACGCTTCAATAACTTTTTCTGCGGGAACAAGCGCTAATGCAGGAATCATACGTATTTGCAAGGAAAAATAGGCGTCAGTTTGGTATTTAGTTTGGAGACCTTCATTTTGCACCTTACGGTATATGCTTTGAGATAAGTTGTAAAAACATCCTTTACCATTCTTTGCAGTCTCTTTGGTAGCAATAGATTTAGCCTTTATTTCCTGTTGTACTAACAAGACTTCACGGCGGGGTTGGTCAACAGCATGGGTGTGATCATTTACATAGCCAACTACTTCATTTTCCCAAACTTTTACTTTCGCTTTACAGTTATTATGGCGGCGTTTTTCACATTCATAAGATGTAACATTATTTGTCAATTCCTTCTGCTTCACATAGATGTATCCTTCATAAATAAGCTTAATTTTTCCACGTTCACTTATGACGAACTCCATGATGGGTTATGTTACTTCTTGTATTTCTTTCGAAAATAAACTATAACTCGTACGACTGATTGGCGATAGCTTTCAAAAATAAACTATAACTCGTACGACTGATTGGCGATAGCTTTAAAAAATAAACTATAACTCGTACGACTGATTGGCGATAGCTTTCAAAAATAAACTATAACTCGTACGACTGATTGGCGATAGCTTTCAAAAATAAACTATAACTCGTACGACTGATTGGCGATAGCTTTCAAAAATAAACTATAACTCGTACGACCGATTACCTAATCAGGAAATAACTACATAATGGTAATAAATTTAGGAAATAGATATAATTATTTCTTCAATGACCGATTATATAATTAGGAAGAATATCTTCATAAATTGTTACTAAAAAGTAGTTACGTAAATGGAAATATGGGGGGCAATTTTCCGGGGGGCAGTAGTCCTACGGGGGCAATTGTCCTGGGGGCAGTTGTCGGGGGGTAACTGTCCTGGGGGCAGTTGTCTCGGGGGCGGTTGTCTTAGATCCAATATTAAGTTATCCAAGCAATTTTATACGCAAGGGGTCACTACTGGAATGTAATTATTGTTAAGTGGCTGACCAATGTAGTGCATAGCTATTGTACCATAGTCTTCCATTGTCTTGGGTTACAATTTTCTTGTTTGAGGACACACTCAGGCTCACTATTTAATCTGTTTTCTTGCTTCCTTTCCTCACTGTGCTATTTTCCTTGATTGCGGTCCCTGGCCTTGTAATATTCTAATTATCAAATTAGTATAACTAATAATAATAATAATAATAATAATAATAATA
>NC_090754.1:8766134-8768634 GCF_036898095.1 Palaemon carinicauda
TTGGGCCTGTTCGAGTGCTTGGGAACGGAATAGAATATATACCATTATTTCTTATGGGGAAAAAAAATTCGGTACTCGAACAAATCGGAGGTCGAACACGGATCTCGAACGGATTATGGTCGAGTACCGAGGTATCACTGTATATATATATATATATATATATATATATATATAATATATATATATATATAATATATATATATATATATATATATATATATATATATATATATATATATATATATATATATATATATATTCCCAAGATAGAATTCGGTTTTTAATGCCCTTCGTGGGTGATATTTATATTGATTGAAATCACGTGAGCTTGTGATATATGTTTATTTAAAATAATCACGGCAGCAAACTCACGATTCAGCTATCATGGTGGAGATAGGTTTATTTCAAAGTCTATGAACAAATTCCTGAATTCGACAGGAATATGTACGGGGACTTGTCATAAACTTTAATCTCTCTTGATAGCTCTGTTGGTATGGTCCCTGCAGGCATGGATTCCAGCCGAACAGGTGGGAGTTCGAATCTCCACCCGGCCAGAAGCTGTTACCATAAAATGAATTCTAAGTGGATATATATTCCCAAGATAGAATTCGGTATTTAATTCCATTCGTGGGTGATACTTATGTTGATTGAAATCATGTGTGCGTGTGATATATGTTCATTTAAAATAACCACGGTAGCAAACTCACGATTCAGCTATCATGGTGGAGATAGGTTTATTTCAAAGTCTATGAACAAATTCCTGAATTCGACAGGAATATGTACGGGGACTTGTCATAAACTTTTATCTCTCTTGCTAGCTCTGTAGGTATAGTCCCTGCACGCATGGATTCCAGCCGAATTGGTGGGGGTTCGAATCTCCACCCGGCCAGAAGCTGTTACCATAAAATGAATTCTAAGTGGATATATATTCCCAAAATAGAATTCGATATTAAATACCATTCGTGGGTGATATTTACATTGATTGAAATCACGTGTGCTTATGATATATGTTCATATATATATATATATATATATATATATATATATATATATATATATATATATATATATATATATATATATATATATACATGTTCATATATATATATATATATATATATATACATGTTCATATATATATATATATATATATATATATATATATATATATATATATATATATATATATACATGTTCATATATATATATATATATATATATATATATATATATATATATATATATGTATGCATGTATATATATATATATATATATATATATATATATATATCTATATATATATATCTATATATATATATATATATATATATATATATACATATATATATATAGATATATATATATATATATATATATATATATATATATATATATATATATATGTACGTGTATATATATATATATATATATATATATATATATATATATATATATATATATATATATAATATATATATATATATATATATATATATATATATATATATATATATATATATATATATATATATATATATTTATATATATATATATACTGTACATATATATACATATATATATATATATATATATATATATATATATATATATATATATATATATATCATGTTCCGTGTACTAATTAATATGCAAAATAACTTTGAAATTTTGTTTCCAATTCCTTTTTCATTTTATAATTCTATATTTTCATATCACAAGGGGCCGACAAATTATTTCCGTATGTAAAGCTACAGTAAATAAAAAAGAAAAGTGGATGATTCATAAAAATTCTTCAAAAGTTTATTAAACCAAAATCTCTCTATATATCTCTCTCTCTCTCTCTCTCTCTCTCTCTCTCTCTCTCTCTCTCTCTCTCTCTCTCTCTCTCTCTCTCTCTCTCTCGATATAGGGGAAATGAAACTTTAATATACTTTTACTTTGATATGAGGTAGTCATAATATTAGATATTACCTGTTACTTAGGGTGCCAATTAAGGCCATTTTACAAATATTTTTTTTTGCATTAATAATATAAATATTTTGTAGTTTAGTAGTTTTACAGAAGGATAGGCTACCTAAGCCTTATCATGGAGTAATTTTTTTCCAAAAATTTCTGTCGTAGCTATTTTTTTTAAGGAGTAAACTTAAAAAACAGGGATTTCTCAAACACGACTGATATACTAAGAATCAAGTTTTTTATTTCCAATAAAAAGCTTGAATTATGCTCAATTTGCAGACTGTGTTGCAGATATATATAAAATTACAAATTATTGTCAAAGTTTTAATATGTGTTATAAATGTCCTATTTAAAAGTCTATTTCGATTAAGGGTATATAATATCAAATAGCTTGTAACTTATTTTTTTTTCAATAGAAAGATATTTATTTTTCATATATTAGGCTTACATCAAAATCCTGGTCTTTTTTTATAAAGAAGGCGTATATATCAAGGAGACAGAATGTAGTTGAAAAATCAGGTTCTTGGGCTACTCACTTAGCAGA
>NC_090754.1:8776134-8808634 GCF_036898095.1 Palaemon carinicauda
TTAGGAACCAAGAAATCAGCAGTCTTTATAACAGAAAAGCAAAGAAAAAATACTATTTGGGTCTACACCTCCATAAGCATCAAGATCAATAGATTTTTAATTCCATGAGAACAAAAGGATAATCTAGTTAGTTTAACATCAGGAAAACAGGTATGATGAAGATTGAGATTCTCATTACTCTCTTCTTTCAAACACATTAGCCAAAAGAGTTTCATTTTCATTTGGAAAATGAGTGACAGACCCATCTGTTTTAAGTAAAGGAGGAACCATTGAGTTCACACTAAAGAGTGAAGATTTAAGGATAGCCTACACTTTTTAGGTTGCACCAGAAAGAGTTTCTTTTATTATTAAATTTTATTTCTTCTTAATTAGAGTATAAACTCTCTGAGCATAGCTATTATAAGTCAAATCTCATGTGTTACCCTTCCAAAGATGATAGGCCTCCTGCTCCTTCAAATAAGCTCGTTTCACTCGGTACTTTAGCACTCAGCAATGGCTATGACTATCCATTATGTTTACCAGATTCTCATTCAAAAGAACAATCGGCTCAAGACTTTTGTGCATTTTTGACCCATTAAAATTGAAAATATCACTCAAAGTGCCATTTTACTCTGTTGAGATTTCATATAAATCTTACATCAGTATGACACATCAGAGAGATGCTGTTTAGTCCTAATTATTGATGAAATCAAGGCATGATTAGATGTCCCTACTTAAGAACAAACCTCACTTGTTATTATGCCAGAAGAATCAGTGTATACTAGCTCCAAGCAGTTATTAGACCTATGAGAAGTTTAATTTATGATTTGCGCACAGCCTGATTTAGAGACAAAGTACACAGATTTTAAGCCTTGGTGATCAGTAGGAGAAACATAATCTAACCACTCACTATGGTGAGCGTTATAATTACCAACATGAACAATAAGGGCCTTCTTATTATTATCTTCCTGTATTTTAGTCATAATGGTAAAAAGGCATTCAAAGAAAGAATAAAGTTTGGATTCTGGTAGACAGAACATAAATAGATATTGATATGCTTGCCACAAACTTTTGTTACCTGGATCTCAAGACATCTGCATTCATAGCAGGACTTATGAGAAGCAGGATACGTAATCCTAATATGTATTGAAAGTACATGTTTTTGCATCAAGCCGAACAGATCTGCAAAACTTACCTCCAAGTGAGGATGCTTTCACCAGCATTTACCTTGTACATCAAATCGGCTTATCATCTATAAGGGTGCCCTCAGGTGCACTTTGTCCCTTCTTTCTGTCACCCACTTTGGCTGAAGAGTTATCATTGGCATACTGCAACCCATAATAGTGACTAAAGCAGCAAAGTTATCATCTGACAAATAAGCTTCTTGCAAGTACATGTTTTCAAAGTACATATTTAACTCCCTGTACACAAAAGCGCAGGTACCATGCTATAACATTATTATTTCTAGGTAAAGCTAATGAATGTTTGCGTTCTAAACCCCAAAAATTATCTGAAGATGAAGAGTCATTGATCTCAGATAATGGTATTCCTTTTCCTTTTTATTCACTCGTGTATATATCTGATATAACAAAGAAACAAGATGTATCGGTGTGATATTGTTACGTTAATTTACTTAGATGACAAAGATAGGAACTGCCAATTTCAATAATCATACTTTGTGAAATTTGATTTATCGAGTGGCTTTTAGTTGGGGTAATAATATAGACTTTACATCATGTTTATGTCCTCTTCCATAATAGTAATAGCAAAAGAATTCTCCCCCTGAGAGCAAGTCTTTCTTTGTTACTTTGTATGATAAGATAAACTCCGAGTTTTAGTTATTATATGAGCATAATAGTGTAGTTATCATCAAAAAGAAAAGTGATGCAATATACCTAAGTTTTATTTAATTTTATGCATTTTTGCAATGAAAATGGAGATAATTATGTTTATTTCTGTGACAGATCCAGTAGACTCACTGTATGAAATTTCATGTATTTCCTGTCTTTTAGTCGAGGTAATAATATGTTATCCATATTTTTTTTTAATATTGTCTTCCATTAAATAAACAGCAAAATAATTCTCCCTCTATGGGAAAGTCATTTTAAGCTATTTTGTATGGAAAGTAAAATTCTGAGTTTGGGATATTAGAAGACATTTTTTTGGGGTGGGGGGAGGGGAGGGGGTGGGCCATAGAAATGAGCTATTACGGTAATTATCATTTCAAATGATCATCAACAATTATATGTCAGAGGATGATAATTGTCATGAAATGTACCTGGAAGCTGATTCAAATATGCTAGTCAGACACACTAGCATTTCTTTCTTTTTTATTTTGTAATAAAACTGAAGTATAAGTCAGTTTTATAGATTATCCTTATTCAGCAGGATAATTATAAGGGTTCTCTGTGTATTTAATCTACAAAAAGTGATACTAAAAGGAGATAACAGTACAGTACTGTTCTGTAGATATGGTCGTATATCCTGAACACGTTAAATACGAAGTATTACCTTAAAACTTCCCGTAACTCCATAGACTTCACATATCAATTCTTAATAGTATCTTACCTTTCCTGGCTCCTGGAATGTTATATATTACAAAAATATAGGATACAAAATTATATATTTCAGGGCTCGATTTTCCAAAATTTGAGAGGTTGGTTTTCTGACATGGGTACTGCAAATAGTAATGTTCATTTCCTTCTATTACATTTAACTGTTTTCTCTCATTCTTTCGGAAAAAACACAATAACACTTATATGTGCAAAAACACACGCACACACACACTATATATATACATATATATATATATATATATATATATATATATATATATATATATATATATATATATATATATATACATATATATATATATATATATATATATATATATATATATATATATATAGTGTATATATATGCATATATATATATATATATATATATATATATATATATATATATATATATATATATATATATATATATATATATAAATATATATATATATATATATATATATATATATATATATGTATGCATATATATATATATATATATATATATATATATATATATATACATATATATATATATATATATATATACATGTATATATGCATACATATATATATATATACATATATATATATATATATATATATATATATATATATATATATATATATATATATATATGCATATATATACACTATATATATACACTATATATATACATATATATATATATATGTATATTTATATATATATATATATATATATATATATATATATATATATATATATATATATGTATATATATATATATATATATATATATATATATATATATATATATATATATAAGCCAAGTAACAAACTACCAATTAGCTACGATGGTGAAGATGGGTTAATTTCAATCCTAAGTTCACAACACCTGAATTCGACAGGTATAATTACAGAAGAATTGTCATTAACTTTCATCTTTCTTCGTGGCCAAGTGGTTTAGTCATTGTCTATACAAGCTTGCCGACCAGGGTTCCATTCCCGGCCGGTCACAAGCTCTTGTCTTTGTGTAATTTCGCCTTTGGCTCTAATCCCAAGGTCGTTAAGAGAATCCAGACATTAATGTATCAAAAATATATATGGCTTATTTGAATATGAAAGACACGTCTAAATGTGCAAAATTTATCATATATATATATATATATATATATATATATATATATATATATATATATATATATATATATATATATATATATATATATGATAAATTTTGCACATTTTTACGTGTTTTTCATATTCAAATAAGCCATATATATTTTTGATACATTAATGTCTGGATTCTCTTAACGACCTCGGGATCAGAGCCCCAGGCGAAATCACACAAAGACAAGATCTTGGCTCCGGCCGGGAATTGAACCCTGGTCGGCAAGCTTGTATAGACAGTGACTAAGCCACTTGGCCACGAAGCCAAGTGGCTTAGTCACTGTCTATACAAGCTTGCCGACCAGGGTTCGATTCCCGGCCGGAGCCAAGCTCTCGTCTTTGTGTGATTTCGCCTGGGGCTCTGATCCCGAGGTCGTTAAGAGAATCCAGACATTAATGTATCAAAAATATATATGGCTTATTTGAATATATATATATATATATATATATATATATATATATATATATATATATATATATATATATATATATATATATATATATATATATATATATATATATATATATATATATATATGTATATATATATATACATACATATATATATATATATATATATATATATATATATATATATATATATATATATATATATATATATATATATACATATATATATATATATATATATATATATATATATATATATATATATATATATATATATATATATATATATGAAGAGAGAGAGAGAGAGAGAGAGAGAGAGAGAGAGAGAGAGAGAGAGAGAGAGTAAGAGAGAGAGAGGCATTAGACATTCGTCATGGAAAATAAAATTTTTGCAGAAAGATACTTAGTTTAATGGGGAATACCTCGAAACACCTTTGAAAAAAGTATTCTTTTTGATATATGAGACTAGAACATCTGAAAGTCATTGTCGTTGAATAATAATTCGCCTTTGGTTCAAAAAAAAAAGAAAAAAAAATTCAATCGAAGTGAAATGTTGAGACAAAGAAAGTAATTCATTACGTAAGTAGTTTCTTATTTCTTCCTATAGGGATTCAAGTGAAGTGGCGGGGATATATCTATCAGACATTGCGACTACATCCTTCTCTACTAAACGTGTGTCACACGATCGTACATAGTTCATTTTGTGTATATATTATGCTTGTATCTTCGCTCTTCCCTCGCACTATAAAGAGCCTGAATAAACGTCTCTTTTTCTCATCGGTAATGGTGTCTGTTTTGAACAGGAAATTTCTTGTTGTTTTGAGCTTTTGTATATAAAGGAGAGTGTTCTATAATAAACTCACTCAGTTGCTTTCATCCTGTCTTTGAGTCACAACCTTCTCCCGGCCCGTCACATAGGTGACCCCGGAAGTCGACTCGCTCCTCCCACCTTCCACGCCCCTTTGCCCCTCCATCGTTGGTACAATGGCGGACTCTACGGTAGTTATTGCTGCGACTCCCCCATTGAAACTTTCATAATTCGCCAGCGGAGAGGCGTTTGCTTGGTTTCAGCGCAGAAGTCCAGTTTCGCATCAAGGGCATGACTCGCTCAACCAACAAAGCAGCTTATGTTCTCGCGGCGATACCCGAGGACACCTTCCCGGAAATATGCGACTGGCTTTGTAAACAAGGAGACACCCAAATAGCGTATGATCCCCTCAAAACATACCTTCTGCAGCAGTACTCGCCGTCGTCAGCCGCCCGTATAGCAAAGCATTTTCAGCTCTCGCAACAACCGTTGGGGGACCAAAGGGCTTCGGTCGCCCTTAGGGAAATGACCAGTATCGCTCACCTGCTACCTGACGCAGATGGCTCTCCTCGTGAGGTCAACCTACTTCGTGCCCTTTGGATACACCGTCTACCCAGACCTATATGCGCTGCCATACCTGATGTCGATAGTTTACCCATAAATGACTTGATGACCAAAGGTGACGCCCTTATGGACAGCCACTTCAAGACCTCCATCAACGCCTCCACCCCTGACGAAGAGGACGCCTATTCAACGTCAACCGAAGCTGATGTGAAAGCCGTAGGACATACACCCCTACCTCGTGATGTGCCGAAGCGCCGATAAAGCCACCCACCACTCGCTCACACCCCAACCAACGACTTCTACAGCCACTTACTACCTCCCATCTTCCGCAGTTTTGCTACTACCACTTCAGATTCGGGGCAACCGTGAAGAAATGTGCCAAGGATTGTCAGTGGCCAAAAAACGTGTAAGTAGGCCATCGCTCGTGGCGGTGGCCTCCCGTGTTTCTAATAATTTCTTTTTACATGATGCAGGAATGGGAGTTCAATTTTTGGTAGACACAGGTGCTTGTCGTTCTCTTTTGCCAAGGGAACTCCTCAGGACACGACGTAGTCTGTCTACGTCTGCCGACGTCCGCTTGGTAGCTGCCAACGGATCTGCGATACCCACCTACGGTTACGAGAACCTCACATTATTGTTCGGAAACGGTTAATTTAATTGGAAGTTTCTCGTTGCTGACGTCACATAGCCAATCCTCGGTGCGGAATTCCTCTCTCTTTTCCACCTACTGGTCGATGTCGCCCACCAACGATTGGTCAACGCAGACTCGTATTTGTCGACACCTCTTCAAACCCCCTCCCCCTCTCCAGCCTTGCTCTCCACATCAGCGCACCCACGGATGCCTACACCCACTTCCTCACGTCGTACCCGTAAGTTTTCTGTCTAGAACTTTGCCAAACGCACACGGCTCCTGCCAAGCACGGTATTTATCACCATATCAAGATGACGGGACCCCCTGTCTTCGCAAAATTCAGACGCCTAGCACCGGAACAACTGGCAGCCACCAAACAGACGTTCGCCGAAATGGAGGAAATGGGCTTTTTTCCAAAAGGCCTCCATCCCATGGTTGTCACCCTTACACATCGTTCTGAAGAAAGACGGCTCTCTCCGTCCGTGCGGGGATTACAGGCCCCTAAACATGCAAACAGAACCAGATCGCTACCCCCTCCCAAACACTGCCGACGTGACCTCCTACCTGCACAAAGCGAAGGTTTTCTTTAAGCTCGACCTCCAGAAGGGGTATTATCAGGTGCCTATGAACCCAGAAGACATCCCCAAGACCGCCATCACCACTCCGTTTGGTACATACACCTTCAATTACTCCTTTGTTTTGTCTTCGTAATGCTGGGGCCGCATTTTAACATCTCATGGATGGCATCTTATGGGATCTCCCCCCCTCTGTGTATGTTATGTGCACGACATACTTGTGTTCTCCTCCTCAAAAAAGGAACACCTCCGTCACTTGCGCATCGTGCTAGACCGCCTGCAACAAAACGGCCTTGTAGTCCGGAACGAAAAGTGTACCTTTAGCGCCAACGAAGTGTCATTCTTCTGGCACTGCATCACTCCTGAAGGAGTCCATCCCCTCCCTGAGAAGGTTGCAGCCGTTAAGGACTTCCCTGCGCCTTCGGCCGTCAAAGCTCTGCAGGAATTCTTGGGCATGATCAACTATTATCACAGTTCTCTGACAACCATTGCCACCACTCTTGCTCCCCTCTACGCCTCCCTCAAGGGCAAGCCAAAGGACCTGAAATGGGGTCCCATTCATGAAGCGGCCATCCGCAATGCAAAGAAGGCCCTATCAATGGCTGTGGCTCTCACTTTTCCTATCCCACATGCCCCTCTACTTATCTCCACCGATGCCAGCTACGTCGCTATTGGGGCAGTACTCGAGCAGGTGATCAACGGCTTGCCACGCCCATTGGCCTTTTTCAGCAGAAAACTGTCCAAGGCAGAATCGGGTTATTCTACCTTCGATCGCGAATTGCTGGCAGTGCACTTGGCTGTCAGTCACTTTCGCCATTTTTTAGAAGGTACGCCCTTCGTCATTCGCACAGACCACATGCCACTGATGCACACCTTCACTCAACAGTCTGACGCCTGTTCCGCCCGTCAACGCCGACATCTCTCCGCCGTGGCTTAATACTATTGCACCCTTCAATACGTCCCTGGGAAAATGAATCCCATTGCCGATGCCTGTCAACAAACACGTTGGCTTCCGCTCAACTGGGATTGGATTACAACGCCTTAGCTGAAGCCCAATGACAGGATCCAGAGTATGAAGCATGTAGGACATTCTGCACCGTCCCTCGGTTGGGAAGACTTCCCCCTCAAAGACTCCAACACCTACCTCCTCTGTGACGTCAGTACTGGTAGACCGCGACCTTGGATTCCTGCTCCCATGCGCCGACAGGCGTTTGATTTCATTCACAACCTTTCACATACCTCGTGACGTTCTACTGCATAGCTGCCGAAGACGAAGTTCGTTTGTCACGCCATTTCTAAGGAGGCTAAAGGATTAGGTCCGTGCCTGTACTTCTTGCCAAACTTCCAAAGTACATCAACACATGGATTCAGGAGTGGGCACTTTTCCTCAACCTCAGCGCCGTTTCGACCACATCCACGTTGACGTTGTAGGCACCCTACCCACATCACAAGGACATCGTTACCTGTTTACCGTCATCGACCGATCCACTCGTTGGCCTGAAGCCATTCCCATGGGAACTGCAACGTCTGCCTCATGTACATCTGCCTTACTCTCAGGATGGATTGCAAGATTTGGTATCCCTGAGCATATTACTTCTGACACGGGTACCACTTTCACCTCTCAAATGTGGACATCATTACCTGGCCATCACCCTACACCAGACAACGGCCTACAACCCCGCTGCCAATGGAATGGTTGAACGTTTTCATCGCACCCTCAAAGCAGCTTTGATGTCCTGTTGCAAGGATTCCAAGTGGCTTACTCAGCTTCCCTGGGTCCTCCTGGGACTAAGGACCACTCCTAAAGACACCTTCGATGTCTCAGCAGCTGAAATGGTGTATGGCGACCCGTTGGTCGTCCCTGCCGAATTTTTTCCTTCTACAACCTCCTTCGACGATCTCCAGCACATACGTCTCGTCATAGGAAAAATTACTCCATGCCGCCAGACTTACAAGCCCCCAGCGAAGCATCACATACCGACAGACTTGCATTCGGCAACGCACATCTTCCTGCGCAACGAAACTAGCAAGCAACCGCTAACGCCCCCTTACACGGGCCCTTTCTTTGTGACCCAACTCAGTCCGAAAGCATTCCTACTAAACATTCGTGGCAAAGAAGACTGGGTCTCCATTGATCATCTAAAACCTGCTTATCTCCTGCCAGATGACCCTCCTACAGTTCGCCTCTCTAGATCAGGGTGCCCTATTTAACATTTACGTTATGTCATTTTTAGGGGTATATATTATGGTTGTATCTTCGCTCTTCCCTCGCACTAAAAAGAGCCTGAATAAACATGTCTGTTTTTCTCCTCGGTAACTGTGTCTTTTTTAAAAAGGAAATTTGTTGTTGCTTTGAGCTTTTGTATATAAAGGAGAGTGTTCTATAATAAACTCACTCAGTAGCTTTCATCCTGTCTTTGAGTCACAACCTTCTCTCGGCCCTTCACACTCCGGTCTCAACTTCTCACGGCTAAGGATATATCCCAGGATAGGTTGATAATATGAAATATGGCTACTTTAATTACCTATATGATATATACATATACATTTAATTTTGTTTACGTCTTTATGTATTCATATGACACTTAATACCCATACATTCATCTCATTTACGTATGTATACGTTTGACCCTACATATGAATATATTTATGTATTATGTATGCGTAAAGCATTGAAACTATAATCTTGTTATATATATATATATATATATATATATATATATATATATATATATATATATATATATATATATATATATATAATATTTACAATTTTTTTATTTTTATATAAACTTATGTTTGGTTTCTCTATATAATCCTAACAATTCAACGTATTGTAACACCTGGTAAGATGAATCTTCTCACATTTGCTTATATTGAAAGACATCGGCGAACTTAGGACAACATGAGTCCATCCTCTGACGAATGTGGAAGTCTTTGTTTTCTTATGTTTGTCTTGATTATCGTAATGTTTTACCTTTTTCTTCACTTTTGTTTTTATTTGCGATTAGAATGAGAAACATTTATTAGGATAGTACAATTTGAATGAAGTTACCTTTTTTTTATATATATATATATATATATATATATATATATATATATATATATATATATATATATATATATATATATATATCTTTATAGCTGATTATGAGAATTCAAATACATACATACGTAAAAACACATAAATGATATTCGAAAAAGATATAACGTTAAAAATGGAAAGAAAGATAAACGTGTTGGGAATTGGATAGGGAAGTTGATAATATCACCCCATTTTTCAGCTAACAAACTTATACAAAGGAGCAGATTACGGACTATTGTTTGCTGGATTCATATACACTGTCATTGCTATGACATTGGTAACCGACACAAAAAAAAATTTTCAGAAATACTGTGGGAATTAAATGTGATCTGGTCGTGGCACTTCACTTTTGCCATTATTGTAAAATAATTTGGTTTATTTTTTTACTTCACATTCCTTTATTCAGTTATTTGTTTATTACCTATACGTTCATCAACTGTATAAATGTGGAAGTGAAATTGCAAAGAAAAAAATAGTCATCCGTGTTTATTACCCGAAGTTTTTTTTTTTTTTTTTTTAATTGATATTTTATATCAAAGTTGTATATCATATTTTTCTGCTGAAACAACTAACAACTTTTACCAGCTTCCGGCTAAAAATTCTCCTCCAGTTTCTCTTTTTCATTTTATTCATTTCATACTTCATCACCTTCCTTTTTGTTTTCCCCCCTCTCTCTCTCTCTCTCTCTCTCTCTCTCTCTCTCTCTCTCTCTCTCTCTCTCTCTCTCTCTCTCTCTCTCTGGAGTGTTAGGCGTTAATGAATTATTCTTCACGTCTTCTTGGAACAAATTTTTTTTAATATTAGAGAAGGATTTTCACTCGCAAGAAGGTAAAACTTAGCTCAGCACAAAAAAGTGAAAACTATAAAAGAGACATTAATTTCAGAATAGAAATAAACCCGAATAACCATTTTTATGGTTAAATATTTAAAAGAAAAAAGTGACAGTGTCCAGAGAAAATGAAATAATCTTGGACGTAAGATTGCTTATCGTAAAGGATTTTGTAACTATCTTTTAATGGTACTTTTAAGGGCAACATCTTATATTTTTTTAAATAAAGAACGCACACACAAAAAAACACACACACACACACACACACACACGCACACACACACACACACACACACACATATATATATATATATATATATATATATATATATATATATATATATATATATATATATATATATATATAGCCTATAAAATAGATCAAACCACGAAAGAAAATGTGAAGAACTTGTTTAAAAATACAACTTTCGTCTTATCAACATTGTCAGGCTCGCATTGTTTGTCAGGGCATTATCAACTTATTCTCTGCTTCTGCTTATGAAGCAAGATCTTTAGAATTTTTAAAAGTAACCTAATGTCATATATTTTTCTTTTTATACTGTATTACTCATTAATCATCTGAATTCTCTATTCAGTTGACAAAAATTATTGAAAGGAGTGGGATGCCATCATTATTTACTTAACGCTGTGCAAAAATTTGTAAATGTTGCAAACATTATAAAATTAGTAGTGCATGCTATATGGAGACGCTTTGGTAACTATGAAGTAACGATATATATTATTCTGAATTAATTACGATGGTCAAGTTACGAACATACAAATGCTTTTATAAAAGTGGAGGATATAATTTCACTAGCTTACACGAACAATAAGTCTTTTAATTGAGCTCATTATTGTATTTGAGAATATTAATGGTTTTCAAAACATATTATTCAAGATATAATCTACGAAGAAACGGGGTCTTATCCTTATTGCAACTATGCTAGAGAAATACTATGAAAAATACTCAACATACCTAATATGTGACCAACATTGAATTCGTCACAGAACAATTGGATAATCAAAGGACAGTTTTCTTTTTTCAACTTTTATCTATTTCATTGCTTCAATTTAATTATCACGTGTTAAAATGCAGCTAATTTCGAGTCAAGTAACGAAATTACGACGAGATAAATGAGTTTCGGGATCTGCGTAATTGACCTTTTCATTATACATCTGGGTTCAGACCAGGTCTTTTCAGAAGGGCCACGTTGAATTAGACGCGACAGAAAGGCGTTACCTGTGCGTGCCTCTATTTACCAATCATGTACTTTGAATATCTCATCATCCAACCAAAGAATCATCCATCAATGAAAAACAGAACCCATTGCCGCATAATCATTTGGAGATTGGATAACGAATATCAAGGATTAGAAACTCGAGACAACTTAAGAATTAAGTGTCATTAGATATTGATTAGGAAGGTTTTAGAAACCAGTCAACGAATCAATGAGTTGGAATATCAGTGTGTTTTGGGAAGAATAGTAATGTCCTTTCCGTTTGGATTTTTATCATAAATTCAATTTATCTCTGAAGTTTAGCTTGAATAATGACTGATAATTTCTATTTCACGTTTTCTTATTTCTGTCTATTCTTTATCGTCTCGCAAGCTTCATTAACCGTTAAAGACGTTTGCCATATGGCAACAAAGCAGAAAAAAAAATAATTAAAAGATACAGGCCTTTACGTTGTATCAAAATTCTGCATTTATACTTGATATGACGTTTTCTTAATTTCGCAAATTTGGACTACAAGAAGCTTAAGCCTTTCTTTCTTCTATTACATTTTCAATGCTAGTTCCAGATTAGATTTAACCCACAAAATATTGCAAGTGAAACTGTCCCAAAATTCGAATATAGTTCCCTTTGCCTTGGCCGTTCTCCTATTTATGGATAATTTAAGCAGTCATGGTCTTTCGCACGCCGGCTTCTCCGTATATTCTTTTCTATTATGGCGGCTGAAATACGACAGCCTTTATTATTCGTATCTCCTTTCTTCTGCATACACCAGAGAAACAGCAGGAGTATCCAGCTCTGCGCTCACTCCTCTTGATTTCCCGATGATTTGCATATCCCTTTCATTACGGAGAGATATTATAATTTGCTGTATTTATAATAAGCTGAGATTTAGCATAAGATATCTGTTATTATCAGTACCCAATATGAGATCCATATATATATATATATATATATATATATATATATATATATATATATATATATATATATATATATATATATATATATATATATATATATATATATATATATATATATATTCAAATAAGCAATATATATTTTTGATACATTAATGTCTGGATTCTCTTAACGACCTCGGGATCAGAGCCCCAGGCGAAATCACACAAAGACAAGAGCTTGGCTCCGGCCGGGAATCGAACCCTGGTCGGCAAGCTTGTACAGACAGTGACTAACCCACTTGGCCACGATGAAATATAAAAGTCAATGACAATTCTTCTGTACTTATACCTGTCTAATTCAGGTATTTTGTAATTAGAATTGAAATCAACCCATCTTCACCATCGTAGCTAATTGGTAGTTTGTTACTTGGCATTCAATTAATGATAAATTGTGCACATTTTTACGTGTTTTTCATATTCAAATAAGCCATATATATTTTTGATACATTAATGTCTGGATTCTCTTAACGACCTCGGGATCAGAGCCCCTGGCGAAATCACACAAAGACAAGAGCTTGGCTCCGGCCGGGAATCGAACCCTGGTCGGCAAGCTTGTACAGACAGTAACTAACCCACTTGGCCACGAAGAAAGATAAAAGTCAATGACAATTCTTCTGTACTTATACCTGTCGAATTCAGGTATTTTGTACTTAGAATTGAAATCAACCCATCTTCACCATCGTAGCTAATTGGTAGTTTGTTACTTGGCCTTCAATTAATGATAAATTTTGCACATTTTCACGTGTTTTTCATATTCAAATAAGCCATATATATTTTTGATACATTAATGTCTGGATTCTCTTAACGACCTCGAGAATCCAGACATTAATGTATCAAAAATATATATGGCTTATTTGAATATGAAAAACACGTAAAAATGTGCAAAATTTATCATTAATTGAATGCCAATCATTATGATTTATGATTCTTCTAGATTCTTTCGAAGGATATACTAAGGACTTATGCTTGCATTCATAACATCCCTTAAACGATTTGATAAATTTGTTGTAGGCGTTAATACTTGGAAAGGTGTTCTAGCTGGGGTACCGTACATTGCCTCGTGCGGCGACATTTAAACAGATACATGATATGAGTGATTCAGAGTACCTAGTACCGCAGGTATGGCAATATCACAGTTGGGGTCTGATACCCTTAGTGTAACTCTTAATATGTTTAAAACCCTCCTATTCGCTCTTTCCACTAGCCCATTCGACTCTAGGTGATAGATCATGGTATTGATTTTCTTTATGCCAAGGAATTCACACAATGAGTTAAGGAAATGATTATTGAATTCTCCACCCGAGTCTGAGATTATCATGTGTGGATTTCCATGTTTACAAATGTAGCACTCGTGAAACTTCCTAGCGCATTCGATCGCGGTTTTAGTTTTAAGCGCTATCAGTTCTGTATATAGAGTCAAACCATCTATAATTACTAAAAGGTGCTTATTTCCTCTGTCTGACTCGTAAAATCCTGTTAATAAATCTAAATGTACTCTTTCAAAGGGTTGATTGGGCACGGGATAAGCCCCTGGGCTGACAAGTGCCTTCGTGTGCCCTTTGTTTTCCTGACAAGTGTAACAATTAGCTATGTGTTTTTTTATATATACTGTATCTGTAAGCATCGTATGCCAATAAACCAATGATTTGGCTTTCAATGACATTATGGAGAACCCCGGGTGGCCATGCAATGGATTTGCATGCAACCAATTTAGGACCGTGGATATAAGTGAGATTGGTACCACTACCTGGTCGTTAATCACATGTGGTGTATTGCGGGTTTTCCTTGTCACGGATCTACACAGAATATTGTCTTTGATTATATAATTCTGCTGCGTATACTTTATATATTCCTTTTCCTTACGATTTCCTTCCAAAGCATTTATAATTTTTTCTAATTTCTGATCTTTTCTTTGCTCAGTCTGTAATAATTCAGTGCTCCAGCCCAGATCTTCCTGTTCAGATACAGTTTTAACAATAGGCATGGATGTTGATATATCTATTAATTCAGCTAATGGCTCCGTACAAGATAACACGGGGTTGCGTGATAATGCATCAGCAATGATATTTGCTTTCTCTGGTAAATACCCAATTCTCGCACCAAAGTTTTGGATGATCAAATGCCCCAGGAGTTCGTTTGGGGCTGTGACTAAAGCCTTTAAAGAAGTTCTTTAGGGGCTTATGATCAGTAAGAACCTTGACGGGATAACCGTATATTATGAACATGAAATGCACTAGTGAATTAACAATAGCTAGCCCTTCCTTGTCTATTACTGTATATTTACTTTCGGAAGGTCTCAGTTTACGTGAATAAAAAGCTATCGGGAAAAACTGTTTGTCATATTGCTGAAGTAATACCCCACTGAGGCGTCTGTTGCAATGAAGATTTCCTTACCGAAGTAAGGAAATTTTAAGATAGAAGAACTACACAGTTCATCTTTCAAGGTATCAAACGCCTGTTGATGCTGCTGAGATCATATGAAATGTACTCCCTTCTTCGTAAGATCGGTTAGGGGAGCGGTTATTATTTAATAATTGCGTATAAAAGGCCTGTAATACCCACTACAACCCAGAAATTGCTGTATTCCCTTGACATTAGTAGGTATCGGAAAGTTACGGATAGCCGACACCTTATCGTGGACTACTTTAAGACCTTGGCTAGACACCGTAAAACCTAAATAGACTAATTCTGTTTTGAAGAATTCACACTTACTAATCTTTACCCCTCAAGTTATGTTGTCTTAGTCTCTGTAGCACTAGTTCCAGTTTACGTAGATGTTCTTCTAAGGTATTAGAAAAGATTACAAGGTCGTTCATACAGGTATGCAATATGTCCCCTAACAAGTCTCCAAACACTATTTTTATCATTCTAGTAAACGTTATGGGAGCACAACGTAAACCAAAAGGCATACGTGAAAATTCATAATGTCCCCTGGCTGTGCTGAAGGCAGTGTATGGGATACTATCTTCTTCCAATGGTATCTGGTGAAAGCCTTTAAGTAAGTCCAAATTGGTAAAATATATGTTCTGCTCTAGCAAAGATAAAATATCGTCAGTACATGGCACTGGGAATCGATCAGGGATCGTTTCCTAATTTAAGCAACGGAAGTCTATACAGCTACGCCATGTTTGATCTTTTTTCGGTACAACCACTAATGTAAAATTATAAGGGCTGTTCTATTTCCTAATGACTCCTTCTCCTAGCATTGTACCTACTTTTATCTCATTCTGGAATTTCATACGGAGTCTGTACGAGGGTACATAGATAATTTTCTGCTTGTCTTTTAACATTATTCGGTGTTCTATAACATCCGTTTTACCTAAGGATCCTTCCATAGTGGAGAAAACATCATGATATTTATTTAAATGGCCCAAAAATTTCTGCTGAATTTCCTCTTCTTGAATGTCTTTATTGATTTTATTTTTTATAGACTGGAAAAGGGATTCATATGTAACTGATTGAGCGTGATTGATTTCAGTGACGGTAAGAATGCGATGTTTATAGACATCCAAATGAAAGATATGTTGTTTTTTGTAAATTACTAAAGTGGTATTCAAATGATTACAGACTTCAACATTACATTGTTTTTGTGAGCCGACCATATAAATAGCTTGTGTGACGGATAATCCGTTAGTTTTCAAAGTGTCGGAAAGGATTAATATTTCAGATCCCAGCAAAGTTTTCTTTACTCACACTAATATATTCGAAGTTACGTTCGGCTCGATAGATTGTGTGCAAGATGATATTACGGGTGAATGAGTATTCTGTTGGGTCGCGTATATTATTTCTTTATTCATGAAACAATTGATTGGTTCTTCCACGTACGTTACTGTTTTATTTGTCGTCTCCTTTTTATCCAAAACTGATTTTAAGGTATTAGAAGACTTATAGAATTTTCCTTTGATATACACGCCGTGTTTGGCAGGGGCTAAGATAATTTTTTGATTGCCCATAGACGGGTATCCTATAATTACAGCTGGATACATCTCAATGTTTTGAACCACGATAAAGGTATCAGCAAACGTGCGCTTACCGACCTTTTACTGAACATGCGTTACTCCTATTACATTTAATTCATTATTTCCTATACCCAAGAGCCTTACTCCGGACTTCTCTATAGGGAAGTTCGAAAATAACAAGTGATGAGTCCTCAAATCCATGATATTACATGGACTACCAAAGTTAAAAAATAATGTGAAGGATCGGTGTTCTAAATTTACAGCATATAATGTTGGTCGTAACTCATTTTGGCTTATTATTGCGTGAATTAGTTGCAAATACATGGGAACCTGCACTGATTTATTGTATTCGGTTGTGTGTTTCATAGGAAAATCTATTGCCTGACAATGATCTGATAAATTATTAAATGATTATTTGATACAAAAGATGTTGATAAGAATGACCCAACATCACTCTCTCCCCCATTGGAGTTAACTATGTGGTATTTACTTTGCTTTGCACATTCTGGAAATTTGTCTGACCTTGTGACTTCTGGCTAGATGGCCAGGAACAGAGTTACTTGAAGCACTATTTGTTTGTTTTTGATTTTGAACTACTGTACATTGCCGTTCGCCTGTTTCTTTTTATTAAACTGAGGGTTTTTCTTTTTATTTCCATAGGGAACTGTCTGGGTATTTCTAGGATTCTGTTGTTGACTACACGAGAAGCATCGACTATATGAATGGGTTGAACTATTATGAATCGAACAAATCGCGTCTTACAGTCTGCAGTCAAATGACCTTAACTTTTGCAATTACAAAACGTTATCCCTGCAGCTTGATTATTATTAACTACGTTTACTTGTTGTGGCTTAGTTTCATTTTTTGCAAAAACTTGAGTAAGCAAGAGATCAAGGTCAGTACACTTAGATATGTGTTTCTTTATCTGTTTATATACATCTAATTCTGTACTTTCAGGCGTAAACTTTTCATCAACACACCGCACTAAAGCTTCTGGCAACATAATTGTCATGCAAGCTAAATACATTAGCCATAAGAAATCTTTCACGGCGATGTTATCTCCTGTAACCCATGTGGAATTACCTAAAATACCCTGATATTCATTCAGCCTGTCGGCAATGAGAGCCGCCCGTTCTATAACATTTAGCTGAGTCATAGAGGCTTGATTTCTTAATGTCAAAACTACGTCTAAAAATTCCTCACCACCATATATTGCACGTAGCCTAACTTTGAAATCGTCCTATGTAACTGCCTCTTGAAAAGAAACTCCCCTAAGATACCCGCTTGTATCTCGTTTAGCAAAGTCTATAAAACTTTTATCCTCTTGTAATTGTACAGGTGGATCTGTAATGCGTTTTGCGTTTAAATGAGCATCTAATGATGAGATCTATGACTCGACATTCTGAGGTAAGAACCCATTGACCCGACCCTGAAAAGGAAGGATAGCTGATCTAGCACTCACTAAAGTTACCACGGGAGTGGGGTTACTGGGTCCGGGAGTCCCAGGTGCCGACATGTCTACTTTAACTTTTTTTCTATCACTACGATTCCTTGCGAGTCTATCAAAATCTCTATATGAATACAGACGTCCACTGCGTAAACGCATATGTACTATGAAATAAAGATATGTTGCAGATTATAATAAAGTCCCACAAAATACTGATATTAAGACAGTTAATGTGACAAAGATATTTCCTGAAAACTTCTGAAAAAAAACGGAATTAGAACAAATAGAAAAAAATTCAGCAGACGAGAATTAGCATTTGAATATATATTCCTTTAATGAAGGAAAATTAAGATTGCACATAACTCACCACAGCAATAATGGACGATCAACTCGTGACATAAAACACTTCACTGCAAAAACTGAATGAACAAAGGATGTACTTAGCTTTAGTATATATGAGCGAAGATTCGATGACGTCACGTCCTCTCTCTCTCTTGTTTTGCATGAGTTTAACTGGGTGATGACCTTCGACTTGATTTCTCATCGTGCGTTGTTAAATGTTACACTTCCCGATGTGATTCTTGAATGTTTATGATGAAAGTCGTTCATTAAACGTTGATATAGATGGAGGACATTTCTTCTTATTCTTAGGATATTTAATGATGTATGTTGATTGAAGATCCAGTTCCTCAGTTTATATCTGATTTATAGCTGATATTCGATGAGTTCATTACTTTAGTAGACGTAGATACTTCGTCGTAATTGTAGATTTATTACTGTTGTAACTGCTAATTATTACTGTTGTAACCGCTGCTTGTTATAGTTGTAATCACTGGTTAATATAGTTGTAATTACTGGTTGTTATAAAGTAGTTGTAATCGATGCCACCAATTATTAGTGTGAAAATGTTATACGCACACATGGTGGCTCTATCTCATGTCTCTTCAATGTGATATAGAATTATTAGACTTGTAGGTTACTTCTTATAATAAGTCAAAGTTTAATTTAACTTTAAACAATTTATTATTAGCTCCATCACTAGAGTATGGATGGTTTGGTCGGATGACCATTCAGTATGAAAAGATGAATAGAACTGTCTTACCGTAGGCTTGCGTCGATAACGTAGTATTAGTTATCTCAGCGTTCATTACAAATACACAGAATTATGATCATATAGCTTATATCCGGAAGTCAGGTGATTCCGGTAGCGATCAATAGGTCAAATGATTCACACAGGAGGCTTGTGACATGTTTACAAGACATAAAATAATGTTTACCTATGCAATGCTTTAGCTTGGTCTATTTTCACATCCTGTTATTGCTGTCATCACACACTCCCAACTCTCCAATGATCCCTTGGGTCATGGGTTTATAATGTATACATTACACACACACACACACAAACACACACACACACACACACACACACACACATATATATATATATATATATATATATATATATATATATATATATATATATATATATAAATATAAACTGAGGCAAACCATATCTATTCATGCACATGCACACAAACACACACACACACACACACGTATATATATATATATATATATATATATATATATATATATATATATGAATATATATATATATATATATATATATATATATATATATATATATATATATATATATATATATATATATACATATAACCTAAGGCAAAACATATCTATACATGCAAACATATACACACATACACATATAAACACACACACACATATATATATATATATATATATATATATATATATATATATATATATATATATATATATATATATATAATGTGTCTGCTTGTTAAGCTAATAACTATACTTTAGTACCACCTAATCATTCTATTTATTGACCTACTCACAACCTCTCTTCCTATGTGTTACATACCTTCTCTCTCTCTCTCTCTCTCTCTCTCTCTCTCTCTCTCTCTCTCTCTCTCTCTCTCTCTCTCTCTCTCTCTCTCTCTCTCTCTCTCTCTCTCTCTCACTATTTCTAAAAGTAAGAAAAATCGCCATGTACATGTTCATATTACAAAGGAACAGTTTTAATCTTCTTATTAGGCAGATTTAGAAAACCGTCAATTAAAGATTTTTCTTCGACATTGGAATAACAGATATCCAAATCACCTTCCTTCACGAATTCCCTGTAGCCAAAAAAGTGGCAAGTCCCTGGATCGATAGTAGTGATCGAAGTTTGAAGCAGGTATTAACGATATCTGAAAACTACACTTTCGAATAAGAAACTGCATCATGCCTTCGTCTCTTGGAAACTTTCTTCCTTTTACTGTATAAAGACTTGATTTTTTTTTACAATTTATGAATTTTATATGTCAGATACTGTTATTTAATACATTCTGTTAATATCTAATACTTGCCATTGTTAGCAGTGATTTAATTTTTTTCACATCACCTCAGGCTAAAAAATAAATTTTCTGAAAAGACAAATAGAACTACTCAGGGCTTTAAGCAGAAAAATGTATTATATCCAAATACTTTTACTTAAAAAAATTGAAAATACATTATATAGACAAGAAGTAGTTTCAATACACCATTTAATGAAATTCTTCAGTATCACTCATTGTATAAATTCAGGTTTTAGTAATGATCAAATCTAGATATAGATTTAAAATTATATCGTAAGAAGAAGAAATTGTTTCCATAGGAAATATTGCTTAGAAATTCCCCAATAAAGCGACCTTATTTCTACATGGGATCCTATTTCTTCAATAAGAGGGAGAATCCTTAAAAGAAAAATAGATCTATTTTAGTATATATGGATTGAGCTGGAAACAGGGAAGGGACACAAAGAAACAGCGATACGACAAGAATTAGAGAAAAAAAAATCAAAGAGGATGGAAAAGCCTTGGTAGCAATGGGAGATTTTAATTATCATTTTAAGATTCTTGGAAAGAAAGTGCTGCAGTCAATGAATAGTAGAAACCTAATACTATTGAATAGCGATGGAAAGTATAAAAGAATTTATACCTTGGAGATCGTAATAGTCCTAATGATGGTAAATGAAGTTATTATTATTATTATTATTATTATTATTATTATTATTATTATTATTATTATTATTATTATTATTATTATTATTATTATTATTATTATTATATTAATGGAATAAAGGTGAAAAAGAAAAATCAAGACAAAATTCAATAATATAATGAAAATAAAGAATAAATGGCAAATAAGAACAAATAAATACATTTTTTGCGGAAAAATTTACAAAATATGCAAAAATAAAATGGAAGGTGTTTGGAATATTGAAGAATGATTGAAATATGAAGAGGAATTAAAGGCAACAGAAAAGGAAGAACATGCATTAGGACAGAAATTCTAAGAAAAGTGTACCCGGGAAAGTAAAACCTGAACTATATAAAATCTAAACAAAAGATATTAATGTTTAGAATTAATGTTTTCTTACTAAACGTCTACAGAATGAGATCCAGGAGAAAACAAGCCCGAGAATTTGCAAACATAAGAAAATAAAAGAATAAAATAAAAATACCCACAGTTAAAGATTTAGGACCAATGGTCCCTACAAATACATCATGAAAGATTTGTGACTGCTATAAAGGACGAAAAAGGAGACCATCTAAACAAAATATGGAAATAAAAAAACCCAAGCCGGGATTACAAAAGGGAAAAGAGTAGATGATAACATATTACTTTTAAAATATTGTATGGACGTAATGTAACAAAGGAAAGAAAGCTTTATTTAATTTCAGTAGAATTTCAAAATGCATATAACTCAATTAAGAAAAGAAAAAAAAAGAATATAGAATACACCAAAATGCACTAGATGCAATACAAAAAATATACAAAAGAGACTAGAGGGAACTAGAAAATAATTTTGACGAGACAACCGGGATAAAGCACTGGTGTACAGGCTCAACCACTTTCTTGAAATGAATCACACACCGAATAAATAACGAATTAGAAAGAAAAGAAAAGCTTTTAAAAACAATATAACAATGATATTGGTGTTATTCTTTCCCGAAATGGTCTATTAATAACATAAATTATAGTACAGCCCCCCCCCCCCCAAAAAAAAGGAACGTATAAATATTAATAGAAGTATGTAAGCGCTGTGGATTATGTACTGATATATATGAAAGAAAAAAATGGGAGAGATGAAGCGTATAAGAACATGAGAAGGCATAAGATACTAAGAATATAGAAACAAAAAGAAATGTTTTGAAAATTAAAGGAGAAAATATATAGAAAAAGAAAAAGATTAGAGTTTGCAAATTTAACTTACCTTTTTTTTTACAACAAGAAACTACCATAAAATATTAATAAGAAAAACATACTGGAAAAATGTGGAAAAATGGGTAAAAAAAAAAAAAAAGGGAGTAAATTAAAGAAGAAACCTTAGGAGGTCTTGATGATAAGGTAAATTCTTCGGCTCAACACCTGAACCTGAACCTGAACCTAAGCTCGTGAAAAGACACAAAGAGAGAGAGAGAGAGAGAGAGAGAGAGAGAGAGAGAGAGAGAGAGAGAGAGAGAGAGAGGTGCCATTGTACTGTCCTCATCATATGCATGCTTGAGTGAACACCAGATCCAAATTCCATAAAAAGGGGCAACGGCAAGATTTTTTGTTTATGCATTGATCCCGAGGCTAAAAATTCCATGACATCAACGTCAAGCAGAGACGAAAGATGGATTTATGGCGGGTACAGAGTGGGGACAGAATACCTTTAGTTAATACGTTTGTTTATAAGAAGGATGTGAAGTCTGATTAAGTACGAGTCTAACCAATGTCTGGAAATAGGATAATTTATCCTGTAGAAAATGTCAGTGCACCTTTGCGACATTATTAGAGGAAGAAGAAAAAAAAAAAAAAAGACTAAAGGAGCTCCCAAAATGTTGTTTCATATCATAATTAAATGTGGGTTTACATATTCATGTATCCACCTACCGTTTGCTACTGTACGTAGATTTAATGGTATTTAGTAACCAAATGGGTAAAATTTCGGTCACGTAAGTTTTTTTTTTTTTTTTTTTTTTTTTGGGTGGGGGGGGGTGGGGGGGGGGGGGGGCTAGATGGCACCCATGCCATCCGGTACCGATTGGAAGCAAATCGTTGTCGGGGGTCGAGCCTGTACATAAGCAAGTACTCAAAAGTGGTGGGACTGACGACCTGCTGACGGTAGCACTTAGGTCAAGGGTATATAGATTGTATGTCAGACATAAGCATGGTACGTTAATGGTGGGTAAAAGTTTAACTGGCAAGTTGAAACGGGTACACCTGGTAACATTTCCGATCGACATCCTAGTGAGAAATTGTGGAAACTTCGGACCAAGTGGTATTTTGAATATTGTATATTTTTGTCTCAGTATCCTAAAATCATTTTATTTTTTCCCATAGTGACCTAGTTTTGTCTATAACAAATTATCTACATGAACATTTCATCTATATATATATATATATATATATATATATATATATATATATATATATATATATATATATATATACATATATATATATATATATATATATATATATATATATATATATATATATGTATGTGTGTATATATATATATATATATATATATATATATATATATATATATATATATATATATATATATATATAAGATTTGTCTAAAGAAATTTATCTACTACATATTTTAATGTTTAATTTTTAATATTAAAAGAATACATTTCAGTTCACATCAAGGCATTATAAAATTGTTGTCAGAAAACTTAAAAAGGAAGTAAAAGCTATTTAGATTGTAAAAGATATTTGATTAGAAGTATTATTTGTAATTACATGATTATAATCACATTTAGCTATAGTGCAGAAATTTTCATCCAGTCTTTTTATACGGCAAGTGTTATCGCAGTTGCACCTCTTTTGTTATATTTGTGATAATCATCACAAGTCTTCATTCTGTTAATTCAATTTTTTCAGAATAAATTTCCTATCTCTTTTTTTTTCTGATTATAAATACTGAAAAGGCACAGTTTGGGCTTCAAATATATTCACTGCTTATCACTAGGAATGCCGAGACGAAAATGCGTGTAAGGATATTGCGAATGCTGAGAATTTTAATATCAAATTGTCATATACTGATTGTTTATTAATTGAAACGTTCACAAGTGCCCATTTTATGCTAGCAGCTCTCTGTACCTCCCTAGTTTCCGGGTTAGAGTATTCTATAATTTATGAAAATTGTTAAAAAAAAGATAGAATATTTTAGTAGATAAATTGCTGCAGACAGATTGTTGTAAACGAATCCATGTATGCATTATTATATCAAGGTGTCAAAGTATATATGAATGCAATTGATAATAAAACGACACGAATTTAGATATTTCCATTATATTACAAAAACCAGTCAATATTATATCAGAGAGTGTACGGTAAAAATAAAGAGAATTGGTAGTAGGTTGGCCATGGCATCAGCCACCCATTGAGATACCACCGTTGAGATACTATAAGGTCCTTTGACTAGCCAGACAGTACCACATTATATCCCTCTCTCGGTTTACGATTCAGTTTCTCTTTGCTTACACATACACCGTATAGTCTGGCCTATTCTTTACAGATTCTCCCTTGTCCTCATACATCTGACAAAACTGAGATTACCAAATAATTTTTCTTTACCCAAGGGATTAACTATTGCACTGTAACTGTTCAGAGGCTACTTTCCTCTTGGTAAGGATAGAAAAAAACAGCTCTTGCAGGAGAAGGACACTCCAAAATCAAACCATTGTTCTCTAGTCATGGGCAGTGCCATAGCCTCTGTACCACGCTCTTCCACTGTGTTGGATTAGAGTTCTCTTGCTTGAGGATACACTATTATTTCTCTTTCTCTTGTTTTGTTAAAGTTTTTATAGCTTATCATCATCATCTCCTCACACGTCTATTGACGCAAAGGGCCTCTTATAGGAAATATTTATTTTAATGCTGTTACTATTCTTAAAATATTTCATTTTTCCTTGTCCCCTTTCCTCACGGGGCTATTTTCCCTGTTGGGTCGCCAGGGCTTATAGCATCCTGCTTTTTCTACTAGGGTTGTTGATTAGCAGGTAATAATAATAATAATAATAATAATAATAATAATAATAATAAAAATAATAATAATAATAATAATAATAATAATACATCAACGGAAATCATGATTGTCAATATAACAAGGTACAAAGAATAAGGTAATGGCATTTAAAACTGCAATGTAATAAAATCATTTACAAATAAGTAAAATAAGTAGATACACAATGAAGGAAATAAAACATGAAATGAATTTTGCAAACATATCATAATAGACATTAAAACGCATCAACGAAAATCTAATTGAAATATATTAATAAACAATATGACAATCAATAGTGAAAGAGGTAAAAACATTTAGAATTTAAAAAAATAACATACAAATAAGTAAAAGAAGTATATAAATAATGAAGGTAATAATAAAACACATGAAATGAATATTTCAAATATATTTCAGAAATTAGTAAATTTATATTTTTTGGTCTTTTTTCAAGTTAAAAAATCGAATAACATATTAAATGAAATATATTAAAAAAAAAAGTGATATGGCAATGAAAATAAAAGAAGAAATGCCATTTAAAATACTATAAAAAATGTGATACAAATATGATCGTAAAAATAGAAACACAGGAAAAAATCTCTTAAATATATTTCCGAGGAAAGTCGATAGATTCTTGTCCATTTTATGCCCGAGTTACCAACCAAGATCTGTAAAACTGTGTCAAAAACAGTGACGTACCTATTCATGCGTCATACGTTCTCAGCTACGTATTATTTTAGGGGGATCATATCGGCGTCAAAGGCCTTCGATGTCAGGATGCTAGAGAACTTCAAATCAATCATTCATTCATTCAGTGAGTTATGACGCCGTTAATCTGGCTGCTAACAGGAACATGTGTATGTTAATCATAAACAAATACGTAAGCATCAAATACTGACGTCGCAGTGATTCCCGTTAAACGTATGTATACCGGGAAGTACAATTATTCGTTTGGCAAGGGCTGCATACGGCCTACAGTCTATCCGGAAGAGAGAGATGGGGGGCGAGGGGGGGGGGGGTGAGGCAATTTAGCATATGGTAGCAAGATAGGTTACAGTTTGTAACCCTTGAAAATATGTATAAATGTACAATGAATTATATTAACTTAAACTGAATAAATTTAGAATACAATATCTGTTTGTTTTTATGATAATTTTTCAGCTTACAATAGAAAACCTGTTAATCTTATAATTAATTTAGATACTAGATATTTATTGTATTGGGATATTGTTTCCTCTAAATTTATTAGATTTATATATAAGTAATATTTTTCTCGTTTTCATATTTATTTCCAAGCCAAATATCAAAATTAGTATTCATATCTTTTTTCTTTTAATTTAGACTTAATTCATAGCCCTTTCTCAAGTTTAGAATAAATAGGCTACATACCCTTTTATCAAACATAAAATTTATTTCCAGGCTTTTTTAAGCCTATTATAGATTCCTAACCTTTTTATAAATATCAGAATTAATTCTTCCAAAAAATGGTTTCTGTAATGATTACTCGACACCTAAATCTATGTTGTTCAAGGACTAGGTCATAAGTGTGGTATACACGTTAATCGTAAAACAATAATATTATGGTAAGCTGATTAGTTCTGTGAGTTTTCTCCTTCCTTTCCACATTCAGATTAGGGATCTTTTTCTATACTTCTTGCTATCAGTTCCGCTTTAAATTTTCTTAATTAGTAAAAAGCGCTTCTCTCGGAAGCAAGACAATTTTTAAAGCATGAGCGTTCCTTGTGAATATTCATAAAGATCATAAAAAGTTTGAAATTTCGTAGAAAATTGACTCTGATGGAAGAATTAATAATGCACCTTGTTCAATTACGCCAAATGTAATATTCAAAGATTGCTGATAAAATATTCAAAATGACAATGCTTATTTGATACGGTCTCAAAACTGTCACAAACATTCTATGATAATACAAGAGCACTTCAAAACTATCATGAAAATAGAAATAATAATTAATTAATTATACGAATGACTAAAACATCCATACTTCTCTTGTCTGGACATTACGTTTATTGGATACAGAAACGTAACTGAAAGCAGCCTATATTTATCTTACTGGCTCTACTGAACTTCCAAAAACCACAGATAAACCAACTAAAATGATAAAACGATAGAACAAAAACCCAAAGCTCAGTGAATTATTAAACTTGATTCTACCTTTGTCCATTAGAACTAATGTATGAATTCTCAGCCAAGGGAATCTCATCAAGCTTTCAACTGGGCTCTACAAGGCACTAAAAGAGTTGGAAGACCCAGGACTACATAGCTGAGGACTATGAAGCGTTAAGTAGATGATCGACAGTTATATGATCACACGTGACCTTTGACTCAACATACATCATCCCTTCATCATTTTATTATATCATACCCTGAAACCATTGCACTATATTCCAAAATAATAACAGTTGAAGAAAGAGATATTCTAAATGATCAGGGTCACGAGCTTCCTAAATGTTGTTGAAAAATTTGTTACACACACATACACACACACACACACACACATATATATATATATATATATATATATATATATATATATATATATATATATATATATATATATATATATATATATATATATATATATACATATATATATATGTATATGTATATATATATATATATATACGTATATATATATATATGTGTGTGTGTGTGTGTGTGTGTGTGTGTGTCTAGAATGATATATTAGCTTATAATCCTTTTGTATATATTCAATGTTGGTACACTCCTCTTGTATCTCTCATTAATGAATTTATAGATATGTTTGTAGAATTTATCTTTGAGTAAAAATAATTCTAAGAAACACTCAAAATTTAAAATGAATTTGAGCTTTCAATGAAAATAGCCAAATAAGGCAGACTAGATCTCATCCATGATCCCACATAGGGCTACATGAAGTGTCATAAAAAGATTATCCAAATAGAAACGTTTGTGTGTAGCAATGTATGCACAGTTTGTTGGAATCCGTTAAAGGTCAATAGTTTCTAGTGGTGTCTGGAAACTAGCCGTCCTTGTGAGATGGGGTTGGGTGGCTAGAGTTAGTCTGCAACTGGTCATCAGCAGCAATTGTCTGCCTTACCTTGGTCCTAGCTTGGGCGTAACAAGGCTTTGCCCTGATTATATTAACTCTATATATGGTCAGTCTTTAGTTCATTGTTCTGCCCATTACATCTACCTCCTATTAGTAACGTTTAAAAACCTTTCAAAAAAAAAAAAGATAGATTTCGTACAGAAGTTAATAAGATATATCAGCCTGTTAACGAATTTATCACATTTGTTGTAAAATTTTAATTCATTACTATTTCCATTCCAGGACGACGTCCCTTGAGGGAAAGCAAGGTTATAATTAACGCAGAGAGAAATATCTCCGGAAAATATTTCGTAACGCCACTACAGAAGCTCAAGTGAATTCCCCACAGGACAGAAGCCGAGAAGAGTTGGGAAGAAAATAAGAGGACGCAAGGAAATTACACACGTGACATGATGACGTGAGAGGAAAGAGGCGCCTTTGAAGCAATGCAAAAATGATTTCTAGAATGGAGTGGTTCAGACATGGAAATAAAACAAATGGAAACATGTTATTCCATTTGATATGTGTATTATTTGAAGAATGAACTTTGCGAACACAAATAAAATGTTCGCAAAACTATAGATAAAACTCTTGCCATCACTATTTGATCTCGTTAAGACATGAATTAAAACGAATAAACACTAGGAATGTAGAGAAAATTCCTCACACATGAAGAATGGTTAATGCATTTTCGCGTCTATGTTAAAAGGGAATACGCATTCTTTGCCAGAGAAAATAATTTTCGAGCCTTCTAGCCACACCCAGTTGAGAATCATACTATACAAATATCAAATAAGAGACAGATGCTGATTCCGTTAAGAGAGAGAAATAAATAATGGTACATATTGAGTAAACCACACACAAGAACGAGAAGAAATAAGAATCCAGGAGCATTAACGGAAACTCTTCTGGTCACTCGAGAGAATATTACAAGCGTCCAATAACGTAAAAAAAATTATTTGCCAGAAAACAAAAGGGATACTGTTCCCTTTTTACGATTTCTCTCACTTGACGGTCGAAGAGGGACAGAGGATGGACTCGAAGAAGAAAAAATGTTAGGAAAGAGATCAGACTTCAGTTAAGTGACCAAAAATGGGTTCCAATAAAAGGCTCACATTCCTTCGAAAAGGGAATCTATAGGTTGGCCTTAATGGAGGGATAAGGCAGCGGGGAAGTTAGCCATTTTGCTCTTTATTCTTCTTTTCTCTCAGTTTGGTTCTGATTTTTTTTCCTATAGGATAGTAGTAATAGTAGAGTGAAAAGCAGCAGTGTCACCAGTAGTAGTAGTAATAGTAGTAGTAGTAGTAGTAGTAGTAGTAATAATTTTAAATATATTGCCTATGATAAACAGCCTCGGGCAGATTTGATTTTAAACATTCTTCTCCAATTGGATATAAAACGTAACTCAGGCATAGCGAAGGCTGTAACAACCCATACGCCTATCTTTTGAGGGTCTTGCTTCGTGCAACACTGGACTTATACTTGTTTTATGCTCGCTCGCTGCATACCAGCCTCCCGTCCATTTATAATATAATATGGTTATCAGGGTCAGATGGAATGTGGTTGAAAATAAATGGTCTGGTAATACCATTCAAAAAACCAAACGGTGTCATCCTTTGGATACCAGAAAAATCCAAACTATACACATATTGACGCAAAGGGTCTCGATTAGATTTTGACAGTTATCTCTATTTTATGTTTTTAAATCTATACCTCTCCATTCACACACACGCAAACATATATATATATACATATATATATATATATATATATATATATATATATATATATATATATATATATATATATATATATATATATATATATATGCATGTATATATATATATATATATATATATATATATATATATATATATATATATATATATATATATATATATATATATATATATATATATATATATCATTAGTAGTTACTAGTCCTCTCCAAAATAATGGCTTTAGACATGTCCTACCACTTACGTCTGTTTATTGTCTTTCTGTTATAGTCCACACCCGCAAACTTCCTTAGTTGGTCAATTCATCCTCTTCTTATCCTTCCCCTGACTCTTTCACAACCTCTAGGGGCCCATTCTGTGAATATTTAATGTCCATCTATTGTGTGTCCTTCTCATTATATGTCTGCCCATGTCCATTTCTTTTTCTCAAGTGTTGTTAGAATATCCATCATTTTAGTTTGCTCTCGTATCCATTTTTTTTCAACTCTCATTGTTATTCCTATCATTATTCTTTCCATAGCTCTTTGGGTTGTAACTAGCTTATGTTCTAATCTAAGACTTTATTAAGACTTTAAGTTTCCGATGCATTAATCAAAACTGTAAGGACTATCTCATTAAACACTTTTTTTTTAGAGAGAGTAACATATCACTTTCCTTTATCTCAATTTGTTTTCTTTTAATTTCGGTCAAGGGTCCTCGGGAAACACTTACTTTCTATTCTAAGTACATTTTCCTTTCTATAAATATGCTTTCTATATTCAAACCTTTTATCATTTTTTGCATTTCTTCCCAGGATTTACGAAACATAATTCTATCATCTATAAATCATGAGTTGTTAAGGCATTCCCCATTAAAATCAAATCCTATATTTTTCCAATCTAAATTCTTAAAATCTTATTCTGGGCATGATGTAAATAATTTAGGAGGGATGGGTATTTTGTATAAGTACTCTAGATGGGGTTACTCCGTTTAAATTCATTTCTAATAGGAATTTTCTCAATGTATATATATATATATATATATATATATATATATATATATATATATATATATATATATATATATATATATATATATATATATATATATATGCGTGTGTGTGTGTGTGTGTGTGTGTGTGTGTGTAGTTTTAGGATTGCTGTACTTCCTGTATAGATATCTTCAAGCGTTCTAACATAAGATTCTTCTCATAGTCTATAAATGCCATATACTATACTACTGTATTGCTAAATTAAACTGATAAAATTTCTCTCTCATTCCAGGAGTTTTTATTTTATTTTAAAAAAATAAATTTTTCTCTATCGTTCCTTAGATTTAAACAAATTTTGCTTCTCACCATAATATTATCACTTGACTTTAACTTGTTCAACACTGTTAAATCTTTAATTAAATTTACTTTTTTCACTGAAAATAAATCTATTTCACTTTTGGATTCTCCATTTGGGCTTCTCCAAATCCATTTTCTGTGTTATGTTCCTTTCAATAAAAGAAGGTGCTGATAATTTCAAGATTGTTTCTTTCATCATATTCTACAAGCTTATCTCCTCTGTCATTCCTTATGCCTACTCTAAATCTACCTACTGCTGATTCTCCTCCCATCTTTTGACCTACTTTAGCATTGAAATCACCAAAAATCTCATGCACACTGGAATGGCATTTTGAGTGTTTTTTTTTTTTTTTTTGGGGGGGGGGGGCTGGAATTGGTCACATTTGTGAAATAGTGTTGATCCTGTTTCTCCTTTGAATGAGAAGCTAGTCAAAATAATGAATAGGCGTATCCCTTGTGTGCTAAGGTACCTAGCTCAGGACATACCATTGATCAATCATGATTGTCTACAGGCTTATTAGGAGAACAAGAAGGCGTATCATCTTTAGAAGAGTAACAGATCAGATTTGACTTGGAATAACTATACTTAGCTTAGAGATTTTGCTCAGAAAGTTTATGTTTCAACTGAAAAGGAATACAATCTAGCCATAAAAGAAACCTTTTCTGGTACAGCCAAAGATTATATGTGTTAGGGTACCCTTAAAGCTGCACTCTTTAGTGTAGATGCAACTCCTCCTTTCCTTAGACCAGAGGGCTCTGTCACTCACTGTCCAAAGGAAAAGGTAACCGTTTTTGGTACAGCCAACGATTATATGTGTTGGGGTACCCTTAAAGCTGCGCTCTTTAGTGTAGATGCAACAATTCCTCCTTTCCTTAGACCAGAGGGCTCTGTCACTCACTGTCCACAGGAAAAGGCAACCCTTTGACTGATGTGTCTGACAGTAAACAGAGTAATGAGGAACTTGATCTTCCTCACAACTGTTTTCCTGAGGTTAAACTAAGTAGTTCGGTTTTACAATCTCGTGAAATTAAAGCTCTCTTGATGTACCTTGAAGCTCATGCAGGTGTAAACCA
>NC_090754.1:8813634-8821134 GCF_036898095.1 Palaemon carinicauda
TATAACGGTTACTCAAATATTATGTTCGAAATCATACAGATTACAAACAATTTTCCATTCTTTTTCCAAAGAAAAGGGGAAAAAGAATAAAAACTGTAGTTATGAGAAAAATTATTTTAATAATTATTTGCAATAAGTCTGTTATTACTCATTTGGTAAAAAAAATGATACATGCTCATTCGTATTTAGTGCTCATATACATTTAATATCATTTGTTAAATACTAACTGAATAATTTTAACATTAGAAATCTATGGATTTTACTCTAACCCTAGCCTTAATAAACATTTATAGATATACACTTTTTATGCCTAACCAAGATTTATATCTACAATATGTGTCTGCCGTATATCATTCTTCTCCCATTCAACAATCTGCTGCAAATACAACTTTAATCTTTCGTTCCCTGTCTAGTTCAGCATTTCATTTCCTTGTCCGCATTGTTACTTATAAGATTAAACTGGATGTTTTTGTTACTTAGATTGAATTTATGTTTGTACCCACCTCAGCATAAATTTTTCTTAGTCTGCCCAGGTGTTCAGCTACTAGAAAATTACCGCTAGATCGTTCAGCTGAAATGTCTAAACTTTTGACACGTATTCCTCCGAAACCTGACGTCATTGTTAAACATACGCCCATTGTTAAAACTGCTGCATATTCATACCTCTCGATGACACTTGAAATAAATTTCAACCCTATTCGAGATGCGAAACTCATTAGCCAAACTCTTTGACTCAAATAATCCTTTGTATATTTTTTGTCCCTGACCTTTGCTCATCCTATATTAGTAAAGACTTATAACCAGTCCTCGAGTAGAGGAATTGAACACCTGCCTTAACAATTTCATAATTTATAAACATTAAAATTTACCACCTGAATTCCCCCCACCCTTCATCTCTCTCCTCACGTAGTTGAATCTTGAGACCATTCCTCTCTTAGTAGAATCTATCCTGTGTTCCCTCTATTTTCCAGTACCAGCTTCACCTTGGATCCTCCTGGCCAATCATATACCTTCAAGATAGGCCTCAAAGCTTCACCTCTCCAATCTCCTGACGGATGAACTCTGCCACCGCTGTTTCTCATCCAGTCTGACCCCAAAAGGAAGACGACTTGCCTTAACGCCATTAGAAGTTTTTGACTGGTGGCCACAAGAAGTTCGTGACAGGTGTTAAGACTAGGGTCAGGGTTCAACCTACAAACCCTCGCTCTACCTAAGTTCAACTTAGTTCTAAACACAACGTGTTTCGTAAAACTACTCACTCCTAACTGATCCAGATTTTGAAGCAGTGTTCTCCTTGTGTTAATTGTTCCTGTTGTCAATGTGCGAACATGAATTTTGTAAAATAAAAGACAAGTCAAAACTAGAGAAACGTGTTATTGTTATACACCATGTACAGAAGAAGAGAATAAAACTTAACTGACAAATAACTATTCTTTAATGAAATTTAAGAGAGATAATTGATAGATATAACCAAGTTAAAATCCCATGGTCTTTCGAGCTTACTTAAATGAAAAACCCGCCCTAAGTTATTGACCTCTCCTGTACTAGGGGTTCATAGACAAATCACATAAGTTATGTGTAGGGACATGCGTGTAGTCCAGGTCATTTGATCAAAGAAAGAACATATCCTCTCGATCTGTAAAAATGAAAGTCGGTCCTATGGTTGTGACGCCTACTAGATATTTCTGCCACATATCAAATCGTATTGATCATTAGCCCACCTATATTGTTTTTCATACTTATATAGCTTGTTGTTAGTTCATCTACTGTCTCATAAGCTGAGGACCCCCTTCCTTTACCCAAGACGATGAGTTAATATAGAATTTAAATACGTATATGTAATATTTATCATTATTATTAAACACCTAACTGCGTATAACACCTTTAGAATTTGGCTAATCTTAAGACTTTACACACATCTACAAAATACAAGTCCGTGTTTGGCTGTGTATTTAATGTGCATTTTATTTCTCTTCTCCTTTTGTTGTTCAAGTTTTTATAGTTCATATAGGAAATATTAATTTCAATGTTGCTGTTCTTAAAATATTTCCCTGTTGGAGCACCTGGGCTTAGAGCACCTTGCTTTTCCAACTATGGTTGTAGCTTAGCAAGTAATAATGATAAAAATAATATATATATATATATATATATATATATATATATATATATATATACATATACATATATATATATATATATATATATATATATATATATATATATATATATATATATATATATATATATATATGTGTATATATTATAAATATATATACATATATATATATATATATATATATATATATATATATATATACATATATATATATATATATATATATATATATATATATATATATATATATATGTATATATATACGTATATATATACATATATGTATATATACATATATATATATATATATATATATATATATATATACATACATATATATATATATACATATGTATATATATATATATATATATATATATATATATATATATATATATATATATATATATATAAATATATATATATATATATATATATATTTATATATATGTATATATGTATAAATATATTTATTTATATATATATATATATATATATATATATATATATATATACATATATATATAAAAGTATATATATATATATATATATATATATACATATTTATATATATGTATATATATATATATATATATATATATACATATATATATACGTATATATATATGTATATATATATATATATATATATATATATATATATATATATATATATATATATATATATATATATATATATATATATATAGGGCCTCTCGAAATTGTCTTAGCCTCTATTAGGTCCCATTTCAATTTATAATATCGGCCTTTGTTAAAGTATATATGCTCTTCAGGTTATAATAATACTTAATGTGACCAGATTTTTTTTTCTGTAAGAGCGAGATATTTCATAATATATATATATATATATATATATATATATATATATATATATATATATATATATATATATATATATATATATATATATATATATATATACAATATATATATATATATATATATATACACATATATATTGTATATATATATATATATATATATATATATATATATGTGTGCACACAAAAACTCACACACATGCTACCATCATACCTTCGATGACCTTCTCGTCCCTTTATTCCGCCGACATCAGCATCTGCAAAGGCCGGCACTTTATAAACTTTACAGTCTGTAATATTCTTTTAAATTCACTTCATTGGGTATCGTAGCAGTCGGAGAAGATGATAGAAATTACCCAGATAGTGAAATGGCTAAATTAAACAGAATATCAGTACTATTCCATTAAAATGAGGACAGTTTGGTTTCAGTATAGCACAAACGAGTGTGACAAACGTGAACAAAGCGGGACAATATATTCAACACTAGCGACTTGTTTTACATATGGTGACGGCATTGCACCGATTTTTTCAAAGACTTGAGTCAACATTACCAGATTGTGAAATACCAAACTTCACTGAGAAGGATGGAAATAAAACCAAATGAGCTTAGATGTAAATAGTAAAACCATTAGTACGTTTTTCTCAATGCTAAATTTTGATTTATTCATGGTGTAGTATAGATTTATGTCAAGCCTGATGAAAAACGCCCTTCGTACTTTGAAAAGAACGCTGGTGAATTTTTGCATATGGCAAACTGACTTGAGTAAACAAGTAACAAACAACAAACTCACAGTATACCAGCGCCATCTGTTACTGTTGTACCGTACTAAAGCGGGCAAATGATGACTGAAATTAAAGCGACGTTCCTGTCTTCCCATCACTGTCTTTGATTACAATTTCCTCGTTATTTAACTGAGATAAATATTCATTGGGGTTTGCTTTCCCATATACTCACTTCGCTTGCGATTAAACATTATCTCATTGCTCCTACGTTCTAGCAAGCAGACTATGTTTTACTACGCGCGGTAATTAGCTATTATGCAAACTTAGGGAGGAAAATTGGCAAATATTTCCGTAACCGTTTGGTTAACTACTTCACTTACCCCAAAATTAGAATCAGTAGTTGAAGACGATGGTTGGGGATCAATCCCTTCTGAATCGTTATTGTAATGTCCGTGAAACCGGCCAATAACTTTAAAATATGAGAAGTAACAACCACTGCACGCCGGCACAATGGCAGTCATCTACTGACAAACACTCTTTTTAGGACACATAAATTCCAAATTTACCGTTAATTGGACATTCTTGAAACAGAGCAATCAATCATATTTCACCATTTTTACAGTAGCACACTCCAAAACCAAAAACAAAGGACAATCAGGCATTTTTCCTACAATATATTGACAAAAAAACAAAATAACATTGAAAGAAAAACTAATATGACAGCGTAAGTGCATCCTTGGGATAACAATCAGGAACAATATTAATCTGCATATATTTCTGTAACCCTTAATTTGTGAAAGATTAGAGTAACTTTTTCGTAAGAATCTTCTCAAAAATAAATAACAGCAAGTAAAAGAAATATAAAATAAACGAATTTAGTTGAAACTCTAATAATATAGCGTTGTTTTACATGACAATGAAATTGTAAAGCTTATGCAAAATTATATGTTATTATTATTAATTTCTTATCAGTGACTCTTATAGAGAGAGAGAACCAAGAAATAGCGTCGAAATTATGACGAAACAGTTTTATTTTTTCTGTGATTATCTATAATACCTAAAAATATTTGTTGATTTATTCTATATTCAAATAAAAAAAAATAGAATACTGCTTATATTTACATATATAAAAGTTTTTATATTCCAGCTTTGATATAGGTCTCCTGAAGCCAACAACCTTCAGATGCTATTACTCTTTGTCCTTTTCCACCAAAGCTGTGACCAACCACAATCAACTAACGGTGAGGAAACATTTTTTTTTTCTTCTTCCCATGACCACTACCTCTATCTGAGCTTACCTTTATTTAAAATCTCTTCGATGCATGAATGCCAACGGCCTCTCATACCAACAGATTCTAAATTGAGGTTATGGAATTCAGCCAAAATCATTTCGATAAACCCCTGGGAGCAATAGATTATCGACGATTACAAACGTTTGCTGAGTCACGTCCAAAGAAACATGAATATTGCTAATTTTTTTTTCAAGAATTTTTAAATTAACTGTGTCATTATATAGTACTCACTGCAAAATATAAACATTATTTTTATAAAATGACGTAAAATTCTACATTTCACTTGAGTTTAATTCGCTATCTTTTGCCGATAGTTTTCTTGACAGACAGATAAATAGATAAATTGGTATTAATTATCATTATCAACCATTATTTATTTCTTATAAAGAAATGTTTTGCAATTGACTCTGGGAGAAAAAAAAAAGCATAATAAAAAAGCAAGAAATTCCTAATTCCTGATCGAGCGGGACAAGTGGAAGATTCGCAAATTGAGCCACTCCGGTAATGATGAAGAATCCAAGAGGAAGAAGAATTTCGGAGCGAAGTCTTTGTCATTTTGAATGAAAATGCATTGCAAGTTGCCTCAGTTCCGCAGAAGCTCAGAACAACTTCCTTACTTCACTCTGAACTTATCTTCAACACATTTTCAAACTCCAAAAATCCCTCCTGTGATGACAGAAGAGAGTGAGAGCGGAGGCATGGAGGGAGTGAGCGTGTCGTGAGGAGAATTCAAGAAGTCGGTGGTACTGAAAAAACTTCTAGGGAGACAAATTCAAGTAACGAGTCGGAAATTGCTCGAGAGCATTTAACAAATATTATATAAGTATTATATATGTAAGCAAGTTGAGAGTTAATAGCAAGTGCTAAGTTAACAGCAAGTGTAAAGTTAATGTTAGTAGAGTCCTATCAAATGGAATTTCGAGTGAAATTCGGAGTATTCCCCAAAAAAAGTTTTTATCCTTCTCGTGGATTTTGTAATGCGTAGAACAGTTGGAAAGGGTGGAGAAGGATTGGACTGGATTGGTAATAGGAAAGTAGATGACCTAGAACATGCTGATGATGTTTTACTTAGTAGCAGAACACCACAGGATTTGCAATGCTTGCTTACCAGAATGCATGAAATATCACAGGAGGTTAAGCTGGAAATAAACAGAAGAAAGACAGAGATGATGAAAAGGGAAAGATGAAACGGAAGATGAATTATCAGTGGAAGGTGAGAGGAATAATGAGGTAGAATCATTTAAGTATCTAGGAACTATGATCTCCAATAAAGGGTATTTAGAATTTGCAGTTCAGTGAATGATTACAAAAAGCTAATCAGTCAATGGCAGACCACCTGAAATTACATATAATAAGAGCAATTAGCGTTTACTGACCTCCACCCAAGGGTGACGTTCACACAAAAAGAAAGACACTCGACTTGCATCTGATCCAGACTGCTGATCCTGATCAAAACCTGGATTTGAATCATTACCAAAATTTATTGGAGTCGTCCATGGCCTATGATCTATCAGTGGTGACAATTTCGTAAAATATCCGTCAATTTGTTCTGAAGTTCTGTTAAATGGCAAAAAATACTAATCTGGATTTAAAATCCGGATAATTTCCAAAATTTAATGGTGTTATTCATGACCTGTTCTAAGGCAGAAGGACAGACAGGCACAAAGATAAATCCGGATCCAGATCATCTCCAAATATTAATGTGGTCCTTCATTACCTAAGATTTATCTGTGGGGAAAATTTCGTCAAAATCTGTCGAGTAGTTTTGAGGTAATCCTGTCCACAGATACATGTAGAAATGAATATAAATTAATAAACAGATTCGAAAATATAACCTCCTTGGCGGATGTAAATATAAGGCTATATATCTGTTTGGTAAGATTTATATTACTGCATGTATATGTGTCGTGGTATGACAATGAAACAATCTCCAACTATTTTAGTAGATTTGAGAACAAAGCCCTCAGAAGCATATTGGGAGTGAAATGACAAGATATGATTAGTTCACCAAAATTTTAACCGGGTGCCACAAATTACTAGAAGAGATGGAAGACCAAGACCTTAGTTGGCTGAGAACTATGAAGCGTGAGTAGATGATGAATGGAAAAATATTAAATTAAAAGCTCAAGATAGAGACGATTGGCGAAATCTAAGGTCCCTGCGTCTATAAACGTAGGGAATTGAACCCTGGTTCAGTATTCTTGTATGACAGTGATCGTACCATTTAGCTACCAAGAAATATAGAAGTCAATGACATTTCTTCTGTATATGTACTTGTCAAATTCAGGATTTTTGTACTTATAATTGAAATCAAGACATCTTCACCATCATTGCTAATTGGTAGGTTTGTAGTTGGCATTCGATTAATGATAAATTTTTCATATTTAGACATGTTTTTTCATATTTATATAAGCCATATATTTTAATACATTAATGTCTGGATTTTCTTATCGACCTCAGGATCAGAGTCCCAAGGCGAAACCACTCTAAGCCAATAGCATCTGACTGGCTGGGAATTGAAGCCTGG
>NC_090754.1:8828634-8831134 GCF_036898095.1 Palaemon carinicauda
ATGAAGGTGAACCAAATAATTTCTTCTTCCGAAGAATACAGTATTCAATTTCCCCTTCCGTGTATCCTATTCCGTCCTTTGACATTTTTCCCACCCCTCCTCTAGAAGCTCAGGCTTCCTAGAAGCCTTTATTTCTCTGAGGATAGTTCACGATGCCTGAGAAATTAATCTAGCAAGACATCGGTGACTTACGAGCCAGAAATTAGTTTCCGGCAAAATTAAATTAGTAAACAAACCCAGCGTCACTTTCGATGCTCTCTCTCTCTCTCTCTCTCTCTCTCTCTCTCTCTCTCTCTCTCTCTCTCTCTCTCTCTCTTTAAATTGGAAATTTAGATCTAGAAGAGATGGGGAAAAAGGGGTAAATTACGTGCCATGGCTTTTAGAACTGATTCTGTGTGTCTGTTTGTGAGTATGGAATGGTAACAATTGTGGTAAGGAATTATATTTAAATAATAGAGGAGATTTACTTAGTATACATAACAGAAAGGCTTGATATATGCACAAGAAAACTTTTTCTTTATCGTCGCTGACCTCCATGGTAATTAACAATGTTAAGCCATAGGACAAAACTGTAGGTAATATATTGACTAATTGATCATGATGAATCTATAAACTATAGACATGAAAAGATAATAGTGCGTTCGGCAAGGCACCAGCCATGCTTTGAGATACTGCAGCTAGGGAGTCTTTTGATTGACTATATAGTTCTACACTGGATCACTCTCTGGTTACAGCTATTTTTTCCTTTACCTACACATACAACTAACAGTCTGGGCGATTCTTTACACAATCCTCTTTCCTCATATACATGACAATACCAGGATAACCGCAAAAAAATTCTCCACTCAATAGGTTAACTACTATACTATACTGTAATTGTTCAGCGGCTAATTTCCACTTGGTGATGTAAGAATAGACTCTTTAGGTATGGTAAGAAGTTCTTCTAGGAGGACACTCAAAAATCAATTTGCTTTTCTCTAGTCTTGGGTAGTGCTATAGCCTGTGCACAGATACCATGGTCATCCACCGCCTTGAATTAGTCTTGCTTGAGGGTACACTCAGCCTTAGTGTTATATCTGAAATCTTATTTCATTTTACCAATTAGCTATTTTCTTGTTGGCACCTTTGGTCTTATAGCCTTTTGCTATTCCAACTAGTTTAGCTATTGATGATAAGGTCCTCTAGAAAGTGCTTGCAGCTGGATTCTGAACACGGTATTTTATTTCTGAAACAAAAGCCAGTTTCTTATAACAAATATTGTAAGTTTGCTATTCATATGTAATAAATGGTTTTGTTTATTTTAGTATAAGATACTTCAAGCAATTAGATGTGAGACGAAGCACACCCGGATCATAATTATGTATCTGATATAAATAATTCCAGCTACCATTCCGCTCGTGGGAAGTTACTTCATGTCCTCTTTTTGTATTAATAAACTAGTTCTTGCAATTCAGCCTTTTTATACATACACTGACAAGCAAATTGATCACTTCAAAGTGAAACCCTTCCAACAAGCTTACTGCCACCGCCTCGAGATGCTTCCGCCATACACACATAACACTGAGGCATAAGAGCTCAAATTCATAAAACGTGACTAATTTAATTGACAAACAAGGCTTAGCAGGCTAAGTCCTTAGTATCCATATATGTAACAGCTAACTAAAGTGATATTCATAAAACCTTACTAACAACCATGCTAGCTAGTTGCTTGCTAGTTAGCATTTTGCTGCAACATTTGCTGCTGTAAAGGATATCTCCATACGTCGTCGATTCATTAATGAAACCTTGAAATTTTACCAGCTGTGAAGCTTCCTATATCAAAACTAAGTTAATGGAAATTAAAAAGATTCATTCATACATACACGAGTGGGCACGTGAGCATACAGCTGCGTTAATATATATATATATATATATATATATATATATATATATATATATATATATATATATATATATATATATATATATATATATATATATATATATATATATATATATACAAGATCGAGAGAATATAAAGTCTACTCACGCTCACGTTGTGACGTCATCGTCAGTGGAACCCACACAGAAAATGCCGAAAACGTATGTGAAAATGTTAGGTAAAAGAGAAAACGTACAGGCACATCAGAGTTTCTGAGAGACCTGCCTATTTCCTGTTCTGCAACCGTTAAAATGAGGGTTCTTTTTTTTTTTTGAATATTGTTGTGGTTTATTTTTGATATATTCAATAAAAAAATTTTAAGGTTAATCTTTTTGTAGAGGGCAAATAAGTATCCAAGTCTATGAATCCATTTACCACAAACAATTATCTATGTCAATGAAGAAAACGATATCCCAAACTTACAGGATATGGCATAAATTATCGATGATATGAGGGTTACTTGCTGAAGAATAACATGCCAATGGCCAACTCTCATTGCTGTGTACACATGTTATAGCTACTGAATATCCCTATATAAATTCCTTCCCCTGAATGTAGATCTGGGGTTACTGAATCCTT
>NC_090754.1:8836134-8856134 GCF_036898095.1 Palaemon carinicauda
CCTCCTGTTGGTTTCTACTATCACGAAAGACTCGTTCTCTGCTCATAAAATAATGAATTTTCATTAAATCTGATATCCTTCTAATTATATCTTCACCACTGTGGCAAGTGTCTAACTGATTTAGTTTCCTGCTAAGAATTTATAGCATATCTTGGTCAACAATAACTTGGTTAGGAACTTAGCAATCAACTAACTGTTAATGAGGTTTTATAAATAATCTTTAGCACGCAACTAGTTTAGTGATAAAAAAAAATCCCGATTTAAGTCACAACTATCTTTGGCAGTGTTTTATGAATATGGGTAAGGGTTCATTAGGGCAAAATAATATTCCAGTGAAAGAAGTAAATGTTTTTATCATAAAAAGCTGATGCCGTAGTTGAACTTATAGCCAAAAACATCTTGGAACAAATAGCAGAGTGGTAAGTCTATCCAGACCCCACCATCATACGCGAAACTCTGAAGGTACAAATAAGGTCATCCATTTATCATATCCTAAGTCCTCATACCCCAAAAATATCTCGATAATAGAGAAATGGCAATAGGAAATCAACACCCCTTACACGTCTACAAGCATCCCTAGGGACATGTAGTAATTCCAACCACTGACGGCCATCAAGAAAGGACATTGTACTTAATGGGCAAAGTTCTCCTAATTAAGTTCCAACCACGTCAACCACACTCCTTAAGGTTTTCCTAAAAATGGTATATGAGATTTGCGTTGCCCAGACATACATAGAACACACTTAACCATCCATAGCAGTGGCCGCCACACATCCAAAACCCCAAAGTAACAAATAAACAGACAGTGAGCTAGATACCTTTGCCTCTCTCATACAACGCTTAAGGAATTCAGAGTGTTTTATCTAATACAGTCCGGCAGATCAAAAAGCCTATGTTTTATTCCCATTGAAGATTTGGGAGTGAGGCTCAAAAGTAGTATCAATCCTGTATGCTATATATATATATATATATATATATATATATATATATATATATATATATATATATATATATATATATATATATATATATATATATATATATATATAAAGACACTGCTGTGGCCCAACCAACTAACTATAAGCGACAGTCAGATTGATTAACCTAAGCAAGGAAATAAGTCTGCCTTTCAATGACTGGAAAAAGAACTCAACCTATTTCTACAACACAGATGAGATTTCGGACACACTATTCCTCATTGATATAGGTCTAAGTAAATCATTCATCCTAGCTACCCCAAACGAGTGATTAAATCCAGCCTTTCACACCCACACCCTCCACGCGTCTACTGCAATTAGCCCACATATAAAGATATGTATACAGACATATGAAAGTTGTGTTCAATAACAAACCATACAGTTGGACATTTATTACTGCACAAGTCACCTTTGCTCTATCCGGAGCAGATTTCTTGAAGAAACACAACGTGCTGATTGACATATCCAGACAACAACATATTCTGTTATATGCTATGACCAAGATATTCCTCGTCACCTTCAGGATTTTTCTGACGTATTCGTAGGCAACCTCCAGGATTACTTCACACATACTATGAAGGACTGCTTCAAATATATCATCACCATGGGCTTATCGGTACACCCACTTTCAGACAGCTGGTTCGAGACAAATTGCTTCCCCAAAAATTATCAATCCAGGTCATGGAAAAGACAGGAATCAAACAGAAAGCATCCAGCCAATGGACCACTTCCCTTCACATGGTGCCTAAAGAAGATGACTACTGGCGATTTAACATTCAAGCAGTATCAGTCACGTACCCTATACCTAAACATCACTGAAATATCATACAGCTCGAAGGAGCAAATATGTTATTTTAAATCCCCAATCGATATCCTCAATTCCAAGTAACAAAAGAAGCAAAATAGACAGCAATCATCAACACCTTGGAACATATACTTTTAATCAAAGCTGTTTCAGCCAGTGAAATACAAGGTAGACTTTCCAACGGCTTATGTATAATATCCTTGGAAAATTACCACGCTTCCTCTTTCAAGTTGATGATACCCTTATTTTTGATCTCATGAAATAAAAAATCTTTTGATGGACCTTGATTCTTGTGAAGGTGTAGATCCTAATAGTTTTTTCAGCACTTGTTGAAAATGTTGTAATGTTACTCTATTATACAAATGCGTGGGTGGTACCTCAAGTCTAGCTAATTACCGCTAAATTTCTTAACTCCCATATTTTCTAAAGTTATTGTTTGTCCTTTTGGAAGACGTCTAAATAAGTTTGCTGAAGTTTGTCATATGTTCGCTAATTTGCAATTTCGCTTTCGTAAACGCCTTGCAGTATGTGATACCCTTCTTAAAATTTCCATTACTCTACAGAAATCTCTTGATTGTGCCCTAGAAATTTGTATGATTGGCCTTGATCTTAGTGCTGCCTTTTGACCGTTTAAATCATAAGGCCCTTGCTTTCAAACTCTAACAGTTGAGAGGTGTTTCTTTTCTAATCACCATTAAAGAATTTCTAAGTATTAGGTTGCAAAGAGTTATTGTTGATAGGTACGATATTGCATATAGAAATGTGATATCCGGTGTTCCTCAAGGTAGTGTTCATGGCCAATTACCTTTTATACTATATACACATGACTTGTGGTTTGGACTAGAAAACAAGCTCATTACATATGCAAACGATGCAACTCCCTTCACATTATTTTCATCGCCAGAATGTATATCTGGAGATGATTGTAGGTAAGTCGAGAACAGTGGCTCCTCAACATCCGGATCTCAGTATTAATAATGCTTCTTTAACTCTGTACAGTTTTTAGAAAACACACATGTCATGTCTCTAATTCTATTGAACTAAAAAATTCACTTATTGAGTAAGTCTTGAGATTTTCGGTGATCAATCAATTCTGAAGACGTGTTTTACTTCTTTCATTCTACCTTATCTCGACTATTATTTTTCTGTCTGGTTTTCAGCTGCTGAATCTCATTCTAATTAGTTGGACAGGAAGTTACTGTCTACTGTGTATCTTATTCCTGGTCTAGATATCAATCTCTGGCACTATCGTTAAATTAGTTCTTTATGCAAGATGCTGAATATTTTTCCTAATTCTGACAATCCTCTGCATTCTAATCTTCAAGGCCAGTGCCTTCCTGTTCGTGATACTAGGTATGTAGTTAATTATGATAGTTAGGCCTGTTCCACCATAAGGCTCAATACTACAGAGTATTCAAGAAGTTTTATTTCAGCAGTGAGCAAGTTGTGGAATGATCTTCACTGGAACCTCAAAAATTATAACTTGCAACGCATGTTTTTATAGTAAACAGGCTCACATAAGTCTCTTTTTACAATTTATTTATGGAAGATCTGTTTTAATATTGTTAGTGTTCGCCAAATACTTCATTTTATTTTTTCATTACTTCTCCTATAGTTTATTTGTATCCTTCCCTCACTGGGCTATTTTTCTCTGTTAGAGCTCTTGAGTTTATAGCATCCTCTTATTTTCAACTACAGTTTTAGCTTAGCAAATAATAATAATAATAATAATAATAATAATAATAATAATAATAATAATAATAATAATAATAATAATAATAATAATGAGTTGGATAGTAGACCCTCCTCAAGGTATGATTGATTGAATCGATAATGGCCTCAGTAACATTAATTTTACACTCTATGTTCTCAATAGCTCGGATAATCTTCTTTTCAGGAATACTATGTTCTGTCAGTAATTGATCAAAAGTCATTTTCCACGGTTGGGAATTAAAATTCAGGGTAGGCTAAGTCTTAGTTGAGTGTTTAATGCAGAATTCCCAATTTAGGTAGGCTCTTAACTGTTTTTGTATTTAAATTGTGAATTCTGTATCAAATGCCTTACCAAGTCACCATGATTTTGACTTATCAACCATGCAGAATGACTTTTGCTCAATTACCGATAGAACGTAGTATCCCAGAAAAGAAAATCATCCGAGCTATGGAGACTATAGCGTATAAATTTACTGCTACTGGGGCGGCCATTATATTAAAAAACAGCAATAATAATAATAATAATAATAATAATAATAATAATAATAATAATAATAATATTAATAATAAATAGCATATCAACGGCGCAAGACAAGTCTTCAAGAAGTTCAAATTAAATTTGGTTAATAGTCTCATATGACGAGTGGGAATGAAAAATGAAACGCATCTGTTTTTATGGATGTCCACACATGAGCCACTTCCTAGTGGTGGGCACACAGGTTCCTGCACCACTTTTTTTTTTTGTGTCACCACGAAATAGTGATACTCACCAGAATGGTAGTCACCAACTACTGAAAAGTGCAACGTGTGCGGCCAGCCTATGGCACATTCAGTAGTTTGTTGATTGGATAAGCGATAAACTTTGTAGAAAGAGACCAAAAAGATCCTTAGTTCTGCTGCAGATGAAAATTGCAGAGAATTTCTACACACACAAAAAAAAAAAAAAAAAAAAAATTACGAAAAGAGGCAAAACAACAGAAAAATATGGCCTTACGATTGATTTAATAGTGTTAACACGGATTCTTATTCAATGAAAAATGGTTTTAAATCTTTATATTATAATTAGCCTTTATTTATGTATTTCTGTTAAACATTTCCATATAAATTTCATACATTTAATTTTCATAAAATTTGTAGCCAGAGTTGTTTCAAGCACAGGTGTCCAATGTACATTTAACCCCCGGGGAAGTTAATTCAGTTTTGTTTTAAATTGCCTTTTTCTTTGATTTTTTTTTTTTTTAACTATTTGAGAGGTAATTCATTGATTTTTGTTCTTTTAACTATATGAGCAGGTAATTCGCTAATCAGAAATGGACTAATTGGGGATATGTGTTTCCTGAAGGTTCATTCTGACTTTGGATGTGGAGGTGATCTTATAGTGCTGATTCCTTTACTGGAAAAATATAATTTTTTCGGGTTTGGCATATCAATGGACTTTAAAATGGCAAAAGATTTTGAGATTTAGTTTATGAACGAACTCTTTTAAAAGTATGATAAATGTAAAAAAATACTTATTGCTTAGGGATGTGTATAATTCAACAATTGATGAGTTGAAGATTGCCTCTTTCAAGTCTCGCCAAGTGTACTATATTCTGAAGTAAATAACCTGATCTATACAATCAGTTTTAGAATACAGTTTGGGGCAATTTGAAATGTAAATTTAACTAAAACTAATATCAAGCTTTAGATATTTTCTCACTTTAGATACTTTCTCATTTCATAAAAAAGCCTAGGCATTTCATTAAAGGACTATTCATTTTATGAAAGGCAAAGGCTTTTGGTGAAATGATTGATGAAAATTTCAATATAAACTACAAAAAATATTCAAAATCTCTCTTATTATGCATGAAAGATGGGGTTTGTAAAAAAAAAGAAAGGATGGACAAGATTCCTAAGGAATTTACAATGACTTCATGATGCAGCGAAGAAAGGCCCCTCTGATGGCCAAGGACACCTACATTGCAGTTGTGCAAGTTATGGTTAAAAAAGACGTGCAGTACGAATAGGTGTCAATGCTATAAGGCTAAGATGTTTTAGAACAGTTATTGTCATGGCACCCTTTCCTGTTGCAATACATAGGGAGTATTGTGAATTTATGTAAAAGTACTTTCTTTAATTACTGTGCAGTATAATGGTTAGTTAAGTAAAAAATTCTTGGAAACCCTGCAATAAAACTACTTGGTTGTGCAAAATGTGACGTTAATCAAATGGGCATGTATCAGTGTTACACTCTATAACATTTTAGTTAAGTAAACATACCTTGGAAATATTACATAACTTAAAATTTTATATTACAATTTCGTATTACAAGTGTAGCCTAAAAAATTTTCATTACAGTATTTCACTATATTTTCAACTTGTGTAAATCTGACTGAATAATTCCATGAGATCTCCTGTTTAATTGAACATTTAATGAGAGATGAAACAATAAGTGTTTTTAAGAAATATGTTGTTACAGAATTGTTGCTACTAAAATATCCTAAGCATATACAATATACCAGAAAATATACAATTTTGAACTGAATAGAAACTATTTACCCTAAAATCCTGAAATTTACTAAGCATAAGAATATACCCGCAAATGTACTCTATTAAACTAAAACTCTTATGAACCAGGTATTTCACAAAAACCCTGGTTAAACAGTTTGCCTTATATATATATATATATATATATATATATATATATATATATATATATATATATATATATATATATATATATATATGTATATATATATATATATATATATGTATATATATATATATTTATATATGTATATATACATATAAATATATATATATATATATATATATATATATATATATATATATATATATATGTATGTATGTATGTATGTATCATCATCATCATCTCTTTCTACGCCTATTGACACAAAGTGCCTAGGTTAGATTTCACCAGTCGTCTCTATCTTGAGCTTTTAATCAATAACTCTCCATTCATCATCTCCTTCCTCGCGCTTCATAGTCTTCAGCCTTGTAGGCCTGGGTCTATCAACTCTTCTAGTACCTTGTGGAACCCAGCTGAACGTTTGATGAACTAACCATCTTCATCTACACCTCATCATGATCTCATCTATATATGGTACTCTAGTAATCTCTCTTATAGTTTCCTTTCTAATCCTGTCCTGCCATTTAACTACCAATATCCTTCTGAGGGCTTTGTTCTCCAATCTACTAAATCTATTGAAGATTCTTTCATAGTCATAACATCACTCATGTCGATAGAGTAACACTGATCCCACTTAACTGATAGATTGCCTGATTTTTATATGTAATTTTAGGCGATTCAATTTCCAAATTTTACTTAACCTAGCCATCGTTTGTTTTTATTTTTTCTAATCTTTCACTAAACTCTAATTCTAAAGACCCTGTATTGGAGATCATAGTTCCTAAATACTTAAATGATTCTACCTCATTAATCATTTCTCCTTCTAGTTATATTTCTTCTTCCATTGCATACTCCAATCTCACCATCTCTGTCTTTTTTTTCTATTTATCTTGAGCTCCACCTCGTGTGATATTTCTTCCATTCTCTTAAGCAAGTATTGCAGATCCTATGGTGTTCTGCATAAAAGGAGAGCATAACCTGTATACTCTAGATCTGCTAAATTCCTCTTACCAATCCAGTTCAATGCTTCTCCACTATCTCAGACTGTTCTACTCATTACAAAATCTATGTGGAAGACAAACAACATAGGTGACAAGACATTCTCATGGAGTACTCTGCTGTTCACTGGAAATTCATTTGATATGACTTCATCAACATTACCTATGCACTTGCAATGCTCATGAACAGACTTAATCAAATTTACAAATTTGAGAGGAATTCCATAATAAAGCAGGACTCTCCACAGAATTAGCCGGTGTACGCTATAAAATGCTTTTTTATAGTCCACAAATGCCAGCAAGGGGATTTCTATATTCTATGCATTGCTATACAACATATCTTCAAATAGGAATTTTGTCAGTGCAACTTCTACCTTTTCTAAATCCTGCTTGTTTATCTCTCATCTCTTCATTAATATTTCTCTCCAGTCTCTTTAGAATAAGCATACTATATAATTTCATAACAACTAACGTAAGTGTTATGCCTCTGTAATTATTGTAATAAGTCAGGTCTCCTCTTCTCGCTATTTCACCAACACACCTAACTCCCATCCATCAGGGTTTGCCTCCTCATGCCACATTCTACAAAATAGTCTTGTAGGTAGTCTGGGGATCACTTCATTTTCGACCAGTATCAGTTTTTTTTTTAGGATAGCTTCGGATTCAAACATACTGAATTCATTCATGGGCATATAAAGGTCTTCTTCAGTTGCAAGTATATAAATCAAATTATTCCCTTCATATATCCTATTCATAACCTCACTAAAGTGTTCCATCCAACGTTGTCTTCCTTCATCTTCTGTTGCTATAACTAAGCCATCTCTATTTTTGATGGGTATATGCTTCTTCTTCTTTGCCCCAGTGGAGATTTTATTAATAATTCTGAGCAATTCTTACACCATAGCCACTTCCTGAATTCATAGCTTTGTTTGCCTCATCTTGTTTACTGTCTAAATATTCTCTTCAGTCATTTCTGGTTTTTCATTTGACCTCACTGTCAATAATGGAATACTTAGTATGATCTACCTTGTAATTTTCATTACTTCCTCGAAAGCTTTGAATAATCCATATCTGTCATTGCCTTCTTTTTATAGTATCATAAGATTCATTTGATATCCATGGCTTTCTCCTTATAACTGCATGTCCCAAGACTTCACTACTAACTGGCTGGTATATGTTCTTAATATCAAACCATTCTTCATTATTGTCTGTTCTCCACCTCTTGAAGTTTCTAAGATTGCAAAACAATTTCTACACTTAATTGCAAATGTTTCTCTGTGCTCTTTTTCTAAAAACTTAGTTGTATCAAACCTATGCATTCTATCCATATTTCTGTTGGGTGCTTTCAGTTTCAATTTCAGTGTGGCAATGAGGAGCTGGTGATCACTACCAATATATGCTCCGCTATAGCTTCTTACATTTCTCAGAGTCCTCCTTCTCTCTTTATTATAGTAATGTGATTTATTAAGTTTCTGTAAATGCCACATGGTGAAGTCCATGTATAATTGCGTATGTTCTTGTGTTGAAAAAGAGTACCTCAAATGAGAAGATTGTTTGTTGAACTGAAACATATGAAATAGGCTCCATATTCATTTTCAACTTCGCCAAGACCCCCATCACATTCTCTATCCTTTCATTATTTCTTCCAACTTTAGCATTAAAGTCGCCTATCACAATTTTCATATATCTCTCATTGATCTCCTCTATTACCCTCTGTAGTTCTTCATAGTTTTTTTCTTTCCCTTTTTTTTCAGTAGGTAGTAGGTTGGCCAGGGCACTTGCCATCCATGAAGTTACTACCTCTAGAATGCTGGGGGGCACTTTGACAGGCCAGACAGTACTACTTTGGACTCTTCCTCTGGTTACGGTTCACTTTCCCTTTGCCTATACATACACCGAAAAGTCGGGCCTTTTCTTTACAGATTCTCCCTGGTCCATATAAACCTGACAACTCTGAGATTACCAAACTTCTTCACTAAAGGGGTTAACTACTACATTGAAATTGTTCAAAGGCTACTCTCCTCTTGGTAAGGGTACAAAAGACACTTTAGCTGTGGTAAGCAGCTCTTTAAGATGAAGGATACTTCAAAATTAAACTAATGTTCTCTAGTCTTTTGTAGTACCATAGCCTAACATGGTCTAACAATGTCTTGTGTTAGAGTTCTCTTGCTTGAGGGTCCACTTGGGCACACTATTCTATAAAATTTCTCTTCCTCTCGTTTTGTTAAAGTTTTTATATTTTATATACGATATATCTAATGTTGTTGCTGTTCTTAAATTATTTTGATTTTGCTTGTTTCCTTTCCTCACTGGGCTATTTTACCTGTTGAAGCCCATGGGCTTATAGCATCCTTTTGTTCCAAGTAGCGTTGTAGCTTACCAAGTAATAACAATAACAATAACAAGGGAATCATTTGTTAGGGCATAGCATACTATAATACTCGTATTTCACTGCTTTCATTTGAACTTTGCTAGTACTAATCTTACATTTACAACTCTCCACTCGGTTAATGCCTTTTCTGGTCTTAGTGTCATCCGCTTTCCTCCCCTTCTTTTCCAACTCTATTTGATCTTTCTGAGTACGTGTATATATATATATATATATATATATATTGCCTTGGTCTATAGTTTTCTTACTAATTCCCTTACAACGTGTTTCACTTATGGCCAAGATATGCAAACTCTATATCATAAATTCACTTGCCACTTGCTTTAGCTTCCCGATCTGATTAATAGTTCTAATATTCCAATTACCAATTTAAAAATTTTCTTCAGTGTTTATATACCAAGAGATATTTAGCACCCCGCAATTCTCGGGTTCCTGGGACAGGAAGCCATTTTGTCATCTTCTCTTTCCATGACTGACTAGATCCATAAAGGATTCATTGGCTATATACATCAAAGGATAGCCAGTTCCTTGTGATGCGCAGTGCCTATCTAACTAAGTCAACTGACCACTATCCATCCATACCAACTCTAGTATGATCAACCGCGAAGCATCAGGAGTAAAAGCTGAAGATACAGTTTGTCCATAGCCTTAAATCTAAGCTGTCACCCATATATATACACACACACACAAACACACACACACATACACACACACATACACACACTCACACACACACACACACACACACACATATATATATATATATATATATATATTATCTCATATATCATCTCGTACGCATATTCACGCAAAGATGCTCGATTACGCTTTGCCAGTCGTTTTTATCTTCATATTTTAAGTCAACACTTCTCCATTCAGCATCTGCTTCACGCTTTATAGTCCTCAGCCATGTAAGCAGCTGTCTTCCAACTCTTCTCGTACCTGGTGGAGCCCAGGTAAATGTTTCGTGAAGTAATCTCTCTTTATGAGTGGGAAGAGCATGCCCAAACCATATCCATCTACCCCTCTCCATGATCTCATCCAAATTATGTTCCCTGAGTAATCTCTCTTATAGTTTCATTTCTATTCATGCCCTGCCATTCAACTCCCAATATTCTTCTGAGGGTTTTGTTCTCAAATCTACTAAATATGACGGAGATTGTTTCATTGCTATATCATGACCCCTGTCCATGCAGTAACACCAATCTCACTTAACTGACACATAGCCTGATTTTTATTTGTAATTTCAGGCGATTTGATTTTCAAATTCTATTTAGCCAAGCCAGTGTCTGATTTACTTTTTTTTCAATCTTCTATTAACCTAAAGACCTTTTTTAAATTAGATATTATAGTTCCTAGATATTTAAATGATCCTACTTCATTAACCCTTTCTGCTTCCCATGATATTTCATGTTCCCTTGCATTGTCCGTTTTCATCATCTCTGCCTTTCTTCTATTTATCTTCAGCCCAACCTAGCGTGATATTTCATGCATTCTTGTAAGTAAACATTGAAATCCTGTGGTGTTCTGCTAACAATGATAGGATCATCAGCATACTCTAGGTCAGCCATATCCTATAAGGAATCTAGATACACACACGCACACACACACAAACATATATATATATATATATATATACATGTATATATATATATATATATATACATAAATATATACACACAAACATATATATATATATATATATATATACACATATATATACATATATATATATATATATATATATATACATATATATACATATATATAAATAGATATGTATATGTATCATTATTACTAGTCAAGCTACAACCCTAGTTGGAAAAGCAATATGCTATAAGACCAAGGGCTTCAACAGGGAAAAATAGCCCAGTGAGGAAAGGAAATAAGGAAATAAATAAATGATGAGAATAAATTACCAATATATCAATCTAAATACAGTAACAGTGTCAAAACAGATATGTCTTATATAAACTATTAACGTCAAAAACACATTCATATATATATATATATATATATATATATATATATGGGGAGGTATAGATGCCGGCGTCTACACTTGGCTGAAGAGTCCTTAACGACACACTGCCATGGTAACTTTTGTTAATTCGACAAGTATTCATTGGGTTTCAATTTCCTTTCTTGATTACCATCATCGTCATCATCATTCTATTCAAGAACAATCCAATTTGTAATTTCCTGTTTTCAGAAAACGTCGTCATTATCATTATCATAAATCAATATTGAAGAAATTGGAGTTTGAAGGCCAGGTCATCAACAGTGTATCCACAATTGATAGCAGGTCAAACAATAGGCCAATACCGCCACTAAAGAGGACAAATGGATGGCCAAAAAAAAAGGCATTACGTCCTGAAAAAAATAATTACGAACAATGCTAGCTAACTAATAAACTATCACACTGTAATAAAAAAAAGATAATAAAATTACTTCATTATTCACAACCACATCAATCTAAATGAATAATACTAACTAATAAATAAAAAAAAAAAACACATCTCAAGCTGGCAAGAAATAAATATATCCAGCAATCAAAATAACACTGCAACCTGCTGCTGTCACATTAAAAATAGCAATCTCTCTGGACTCTTGTTACCTCATGACCTGACAAAAAAAAAAAAAAAATAAACTCAATAATTCCAACCGTCTTCCTCGCTACAAACAATCGTTACACTAACTCCATCTTTAGCGTACTCTCTCTCTCTCTCTCTCTCTCTCTCTCTCTCTCTCTCTCCCCCCCCCCCCGAAGGATTCAGTAAACAAATACAATACAAATATAAAAAGAAGAACTAATAATTGATCCCCCACGCCACCTCGTTGCCTCAAGGGGAGCATCAGAAACCCACAGTATTAGGATGAGGGGTATGGCTGCTTTGGTACGTTTTTGTACCAAAATGTCGATGTCGTTCATATTGAAGACCGTGACTTGTCGTGAGCTGATTTTTCAGAGCCAAATAAATGAGCACAGTAACATTTGAACGCCGACATTAGAGCCCTAGAAATTAAAAATATGGTTATTACAGTCGCTTGATAAATTCTCTCTCTCTCTCTCTCTCTCTCTCTCTCTCTCTCTCTCTCTCTCTCTCTCTCTCTCTCAATAGTTGTTCGGTTATTACAATCGTTTGGTTACTATCATTAAAATCATTCCATTTAGGTAAAAGTAAATAAAACTGTATTCAAACCCTGTATCCATGCATGTTTCTGTGTTTATCGTTTGGCTATTGCAATCATTACGTTATTATTGTTCAAATCATACTATTTAAGAAATATAAAAAGGAAAAAATATAAAAAGAATAGCATATTTGATTTATTTCATTTCATATAACCAACGATATAGAGAAGATAACACCGTGTAAAAAATATATATTGAATGAAGGCTACGGTATCTGAAGATGTACGTACGTGCTAGCTATTCACTAAGTTAGTGAATAACTTATCAATGATGCGGTTCCGTGAAAAGGCGTAACAGCAAATGCTCCACCAACACACCTATCTTAATTTGTATCCTGAAGTAGTTGTTCTTCCAAAATACAACGACAACTGGTATGAAAAGGATTGCAAAAACTTGTGTACACATAATCAGGGGGAAATTTCCTTGCTTATGACTCCGGTAGTGATTACCCTGAAGTAATAGTACTATGAATTGTTTTGAGATATTTTGTGGTATTTACAAGAAGAAATAAAAAACTTAGACTTTCTTATTTACAGCTTGTTATGATTCTGCTTGGAGAGCGATTTCTTATTTATGTTGTAAAAGATAATGATTAAATAAGTCTCAGTTAGTTTTTTTCTCTTTCTGAGTAAAGCATCAAACCCATCTCAAAATTATTTAATAAACTTTTGAACTTGAAATTATTTTAATGATTGTGACCAGAGAGAGAGAGAGAGAGAGAGAGAGAGAGAGAGAGAGAGAGAGACTTACCTTACCTAGTTTGGGTTCCTCCAGGTCCCTCAGTGTGAGGCACCTCGTATATCCACCAGAGAGTTGCTAATGCATCTTCCGGTGTATTTTGCATATTCCAGTCTTGGATTGCCTGGGATGGAGCTTAGGTATTTATCGAGCTTACTCTTAAACACATCTACGCTCACTCCTGATATGTTTCTTAGATGAGCTGGCAGCGCATTAAATAGTCGCTGCATTATCGATGCTGGTGCGTAGTGGATTAATGTCCAGTGTGCCTTCCTTAGTTTTCCTGGTATAGTTTTTGGCACTATTAATCTACCTCGGCATACTCTTTCTGATATTTTTAGCTCCATGATGTTTTCAGTAATTCCTTCTATTTGCTTCCATGCTTGTATTATCATGTAGCGTTCTCTTCTCCTTTCTAGACTGTATAGTTTTAAAGATTGCAGTCTTTACCTGTAGCCAAGGTCCTTAACTTCTTCTATTCTAGCAGTATAGGCTTTGTACACTCTCTATTTGTGCAATGTCCTCTTGGTGGTGTGGGTACCGTATCACATTGCAGTACTCGAGTGTGCTACGTACATAAGTTTTGTAAAGCAAAATCATGTGTTCATCTTTTCTTGTTATAAAGTGTCTGAATAGCATTCCCATTTTTGCTTTACATTTAGCCAACAGTGTTGCTATTTAGTCGTTGTATAACATATTCCTATTTAACATTACACCAAGGCCTTTAACCCTTTTACCCCCAAAGGATGTACTGGTACGTTTCACAAAACTCATACCTTTACCCCCATGGACGTACTTGTAAGTTCTTGCAAAAAACTGCTATTTAAATTTTTATTTTGCATATTTTTTAAATTTATTTGAAAAACTTCAGGCATTTTCCAAGAGAATGAGACCAACCTGACCTCTCTATGACGAAAATTAAGTCTGTTAGATCAATTTTAAAATAATATACTGTAAAATGTGCTTGAAAAAAATTAACCCCTTGGGGTTAAGGGTTGGAAATTTCCAAATATCCTGGGGGTAAAAGGCTTAATTGCTTCCTTGTTTGTGATTGTCTCGTTATTAGGTCCCCTGTATGCATACACCATTCCTTCTCTGTTTCCATAATTTATTGATTCGAGTTTATCGGAGTTAAATACCATCCTATATATCTCTGCCCATTCATATATTTTGTTTAGATCTCTTTGTAGTGAGGTCCTATCTTCATCGGAAGTAATTTCTCTACTTATTCTTGTGTCATCGGCGAAACTTCTCACTACAGAGTTTTTAACATCACAGGCTATGTCTGAGATCATAATAGCAAACAGCAGTCCAGCTAATATCGTACCCTGTGGCACGCCAGATATTACCTGATCTCCATATGATTTCTCGTCATTTGCAACAAGTGTCTGTTTTCTGTTTTGCAGGAATTCTTTTACCCATTTTCCTATTTTTCCTACTATATTATGCTTTCTCATTTTTTTTCTCTAATATATCATGGTCTACCTTGTCAAAGGCTTTTGCAAAATCTAGATTGATCACATCTATGTCTTTTTCATTTATCATATTTTTGTATTTGTTTTCATAGTGTGCTATCAGTTGGATTGGTGTATTTTTTCCGGGCCCAAAACCATGTTGACCTATATTAAACAATTTATTTTTAACCAAATGATTCATTAATTTCTTTTTTATTACCCTCTCATACACTTTCATAATATGTGATGTTAGACTAACAGGTCTATAATTGCTTGCCTCTTGTCTTGATGCACTTTTGAGAATAGGGGTTATATAAGCTAATTTATGTTTAACATATCTACACTTTTTCTTAGCAGTATTGCAAGCGCCTTCGCGATAGTGTGCGCAGTTTTTTTTTTAAACAGAATCACTGGAACTCTATCTGGTCCGGCTGCCTTGACGATATCTGCTTCATTAATATCTATATATGTTAGATATTCAACATTTTCTTCTCTCATTTCTGTTTCATTATTCTCATTCGCAATTCTTGACGTGAACTCACTCTTATATTTTTCTGCTAATATGTTGCATATTTCCCTCTTTTTTTTTTATTCTATATCCGTCCTTCAATTCTTAGAGGGCCAATTTCTAATCTCCCTTTATTCATCTTTTTTACATAGGAGTGAAGCACTTCGGTTTTTTTTTTTTTTTTTTTTTTTTTTTGATATTTTGAAATGTCCCTTTTTTCATTTTCTTTCAATTGTATAATCTTTTGTTCTGCATTTTCTATCTCATTTTTTATTTCCATCATTTTCCATACATTTTTTTCTTTGGCAAGATTTTTCTTCTACTTTTTAATTCTCTGAAATAAGATCCTTCTCTCTCTTGGTATGCATGTCTGATACTTATTTTTTTTTTTTTTTTCTTTTTTTTGTACATATTTTTCAACAATTTTCTCCAGTATTTTGTACAATATATCCGTATTTACCTGTATATTATCACTTACGAATAAATTTTTCCATTCTTTGTTCAGTTCTTCATTTATTTCTGACCATTTTATATTCTTACTATAAAAATTATGTTTTCCATATCCTTCCCATCATTTTGCGCTTTGATTATCTCTGCGATCACTTGCTTTGGAATGGACTATTGATTCTATGACGTTGTGGTCTGAAATTCCCGTGTTATACACTATTATTTCTTTAACATAATTCACCTCATTCACAAGTACTAAATCTAGGACAATTTCCTTTGTTGTTGGAACGTGGTTTATTTGTTGCATACTATTTTACAATAGCAGAGAGAGAGAGAGAGAGAGAGAGAGAGAGAGAGAGAGAGAGAGAGTTTTATCAAACGATGTTAATAACTTTATTTTGAATTTATGGTCCCTAAATGTTGGAGCTCAAATGTTACTGCACTCAAATGCCTCGGGCTCAATTGTCTGCGCTCATTTGTCGGCGTTCATTTGTATTGCGCTCAAAAGTCAGTGAACTGTGACTAGTAGGTCCAACACTGATTTTTCCTTGTTTCGCTTAAAAGAAACAGAGTTTGTATATATTTATATCCGTTGATTTTACTTGAAAGGTACATAATGTTTTATGATAATATACGTTACTTAGGTCCTATTGTAGAGTCATTGCTTAACCACTGTCATCACTGTTCCCTGTGCTGAAGTTGGCTGGGGAGACAGATCTATGTCATATCATACCTCAAACATGCATCGACAATTGAATCCTCTAAAAGGAAGTGGCACCTTGAGGAGTAGAGATTGCAGCCTTTAGTGCAAGTCCTGAAGTATCAACAATTGAATCCCGTCAATGGAAGTGACACCTTGAAGGGCATAGATTGCTGAATGCAGGATATAATATTTCACCAATTGAACCCTTTAAATGTAAGTCTCTAGATTGTTTGATGCAGGACCTCTCCCCCATCATCGTAAGTGTCAAAAGTTGACAAGGCAGTTGGGAAATGAGTACTACACCTGTGACTTTGCCAACAGAGCAACCATAGAGGATGCCTAAATAATAGCTCCCTTTGGATTTGATCCTGGTGGGGCGACTGAGTATGTGACGATTTATGCTGCGGCATAGTGCACACCACATTCTCAGAAGTCAAACAAGGTAAATAAGTTACATTTCAGGCAACCATCCTAGTATCGTATTGATCATTGCCTCCCTCCTCCTCCAACTAAATGTTGGGAATCGGCAGCTGTTGATTGTGCAGTTGGCAATTGAAAATATAATTTTCAACTTAAAATTACTTTTTCTAATAATTACCTGAACAATCAATATTAGATGTCCTTCCATATTCCTTACTAACTTTCAAGGATCAGAGTAGGGAAATTTCTTCCCTATGCCTCCAGAACATTAGAAGTGATGTTACCTGGTGGTGAGTCAGGGAACTACAATACTGGTTTGCAGGATATCACATGAGACCCGAGTACTCTTCAAGCCAATCTAAATAAAATCGCCCTTGTCAAAATCAAAATGACAAGATAGCTTGATAGCTAGCAGATGACATGCATGGGTAATTATTAGACGACACGCATAGAGAATTATTAAAAATGGCACGTTGCTTTACACGTGTCCCATATCGTCGGATAATGAACAAGTAATACCATGTTGCTCTGTCAATGTGCTGAAATTACAAGATATCTGGAAATTTCCAATTTGATGGAAATATACTGTTGCCATACGACTAAAGATACGTAACCTATCAGAGAGTTTAGTGATCACGCACAACAATTTATTAGTCAAAGTAGTCTTAAAAAGACCGTTGATCTCACTGTATAAAACACATATGCATCTGCATATTTTCTATGAAATGCTTGTTACATACGTTGCCTACACTAGTTCATCAAATTAATGGCAGTTGTATCATTAATCAACATGACCATGTTTAAATAATTTAGAAATAATTATATTTCATTATTCGAGACCTATTGTTTGTTTTCTACTTAGATAAACTGATTACAGAGTAAATTAAAACCGAACAAATTACTGCAACATTATATATTGGGAGATGTTAATTGTGCAAGCGAGTATTAGAAAATTAATATTAAATTCAAAATTATATTTCATTCTTACATTTCGGTTCCCTCCGGCTTGTACCTGTTCGATGTAAATATTTCTCGCTAACTTTCCCCTCGCTGGGAGTGCCTTACATCGAATTTGTGCAAATCAGTTACTTCGTACTAATCAGCATTTCTATACAAACCCTGACCAGCAAAATATTTCATTTCGCACCAAGTTACTGAGGAAACCAGCATGACTATGAAGGAAAATGCTGAAGGCTGAGGAATAGCTCGTATTTCCTTTGGTTCAAACTTTACTTTTTTTTTCTTATTTTTCAAGTTTGCTTGAAATATCTTGTTTTTTCAATTTCAAAATGGAAGAAAAATATTCTGTAATGACTGAACAGATTTCCATAAAACTCTAGAGCAAGGAGGCATAGAAACATCTGCGGTTGTGTATATTTTATTAATTAGCCCTCGCTCAAAATTCATAGGCAATGAATATTTTATTATACAAAGAGGAAAAAAGCTTAAATAAAAGCTAGTGAAATAATTGGAATAAACCCCTTTTATACACCAATTTATAGTCCCCTACTATCTTGCTAGCTTTAAAGAACCCTTCCTATTAGTCGGATTTATATCAGAAGCAAATCTATGAAATAGCAGTTCAAAAGATTTTTTATGGCATTACCCGTCCTCATGTTATTCAAACTGAAAATATCCCTTGGAATAAAAATAAAAAGTTAATATTCTAAAATATCAACCCGAAAATACTGTATATATGTAAAAAAAAAAAAAAAAATACATGATCTACAGTAAATAAATAAAAAAATCAAGGTAACGGTTGATTCGTCAGCGTCTTTTACTGTTATTTGAATGTCATGATAATAGATGGTGTACGCGGTGTGATTGGTGATGGTAAACATACAGGGAAGTCTAACAATAAACCTGACTCAGAGCAAATACCAATGAGAAATGGGCGAAATGTCATGGGACACGATGTTTTGTGTGCTCGGAAATCAATGAATTTGAAACAACTTGAGTTAGCTCTATAACTGTTTGCCCAATTTATCAGTTTTCAAAAAACTTCTTTTATTATGGAGTATATCTTGGAACAACTTTGGAAATGCAACTATGGTTAACATTATCAAATGCATTCTACTTAATAAGAACGGTAACATCCATTACTCATATTACCCGTATCTCATTTGCATATTGCATCATCACTTGAATGTCGTCGCTGTTAAGTAGGACACTCTCACAGGGTCCTCGGTCTATTTCATATTATAGTGATATCGAGAACATACCAAAGAACAAACATTATGCACCCCAAAATTCATAACTAACTATATATACCGATACCGCACTAGTTGAAAGTGAAATTTTGATGCCATCAAGAATTAAAAACCCTGTATATTAAATTCATCAGAGAGAGAGAGAGAGAGAGAGAGAGAGAGAGAGAGAGAGAGAGAGAGTTTGGATTACTTTAATATTGCTTTTAGTTTTTGATGAATGGGAAGTCAGGATGACCAAGCAAATATTTATTTTGTTTTCTATTTTTAAAGGTGTGTGAGAGAGAGAGAGAGAGAGAGAGAGAGAGAGAGAGAGAGAGAGAGAGATAACGTTTCAAAGAATCTGCCCCACTAAAAGATGTATAAATTATCAATGTTAATAAATAGCGAAAAACAATAACAATATTCATTTAAATCGGATTAGTACTTAATGGCATATTCAGAAGGAAAACCAAGAATAAGAACAATAAAATAATCTGCAACAATACTTACTAATCCCAACTGAATAGTTTTTGCGATATATCTTATGATTTTCTCAATTCCAAGTCTTAAAATTAGTTGCCTACTCAGCTATTCCATCAATATCTCCATTCAACTTTATCTTGAAAAGTTTCAACCCCTGTGAATCTCCCTCTCCCTCTTCTATTTGTAGGAGATCATCTGTGGAGAAGACCCCGTTAGTGGCTTTGCTTTTACGATCACTACAGTACAGCAACTTCAAGTTTGCCTGCAGGCTATTGCAAGCGGTTCCTGACTTCCAGAGCTGGGAAAAAACTCGAGTTTTCTCTGCCGGATATCCTGTTGCAAAAGAGAAATACGCTC
>NC_090754.1:8874102-8876602 GCF_036898095.1 Palaemon carinicauda
CTGTGATTAATTTATGAGATGAGGTCTCAATGTCTAACTCCATTCTAAATCAAAATTTTCCAACGACCTACATGTAGTTTTAGGATTGCCGTGCATCTTGTTTAGATATCTTCAAGTGTTCTAACGTAAAATTAATCGATTCCTTGTCTTTGAAGTTATTTTAATACTGCTGAGGTTTTCTCATACTCAAAAGCTTTGTCATAGTCTACAAATGTCATATATAGTGGTTAGTCATATTTCATTGATTTTTCCATTAGCTGGTAAATTACATGGTTATGGTCAGTCTACTTGTCTTTTTTGAATTAATATAATGATAAAATATTTCCAAGCTTTAAGCATAGAGTATTTTTGCAGACATTTTGCGAAATGTTTAGCCAGTTTTACCATTATTAAATCTCCTCCATCTATTATTAAATCAATTCTAGACCTTCTTTTACAGCTGTTTTGCTTCTTTTCATTACTTTTATTTCTTTCTTTACTTTTTTTACTGTCACGTTTGGTACCGGCTCAGATATTTTTTTTTCATTATTTCTATTGGCAAAGTTATTTCTAATAGCACTATTGTATATTATTATATAGAAATTATCTGCCATTTTACCACTCCATCTCTATTGTTGATAATATCTTCCTTTTCGTCCTTTAAAACAAACATCTGCTGATGTCCTGTTCCAAGGCTGCATAAATTTTATGCTTATTCCATTTCTTAGTGTCTTCTCAGTATTGGTCTGATTGTGTTTGCGAATATTTTGGGTTTTTAGTTTTTTCATAGTTTTGGGATAATTCTACAAATTCTGTTTAATATCTCCTGGATTTCACCCTCATTACCGGTAATTTTTCTTATCTATTAGGTGTTTGGTCTTTTCTCATAATTTTGCTTGATATTATCTATGAACTTTTCCACCTAGCTCTTGTACTAAATTAAAAGAAAACCCTTTATTAAATTACTGTGCATTTCTTGTCTACTTGCTTCCCTTTCATCATGTAGCTAGGAGTACCTATTTTGTATCGCTAAACTAAACTCATAAATTATTTCTCTTTTTACAGGAGTATTTGTTTTCGTTCTTAAAATTAGTTTGTCTCTTTCTTTCTCTTATATCTAAACAAATTTGGCTTCTCACCATTCTATGGTTGCTTGACTTCAACTTATTCTAGAGCTGTTATATCTTTATTTAAATTAACTTTTTCATTGAAAATAAAATCTAAATCGCTTTTCGCTTATGCATTTAGGTTTCTCAATGTACATTTCCGATGTGCCTTTATATGAAAAAGGGTGTTAATTTTTTTTAAGATTCCTTCTCTCAGCAAATTCTACAAGCATATCTTCTGTGTCATTTTTTTTTTTTTTTTTTTTTGTGCCTACTCCAAAAATTACCAATACCTACTGCTGAATCTCTTCTTGTCCTTTCAGCTACTCGAGCATTGAAATCACCCGAAGCGAAAATAGACTGAGGCTTATTTTTTTCATAGATATCTCAAGATCTTCATAAAAAGTTTATATTTATTCATCTGTGTGGGATGTTGTTGGTGCATACGTTTGAATGATCTCAATCTTTAACGTTTTTTGTTTGTTTGATAAGTAATCTATTATCCCTATTTCCAAATTCTTCATTGTTACCTGCTAGACTTTTATTTATAAGCAAGCTCACTCCATTTTCCTTGTTCCCTTGATATCCTCTGAAGCAAAATATTTGGCCACCTCTCTCTCTCTCTCTCTCTCTCTCTCTCTCTCTCTCTCTCTCTCTCTCTCTCTCTCTCTCTCTCCGGATATATGGGGACGGTTGAGGGTTGAGGGATGAGAGTGGGGCTAATAACCCCACCTCGGAAAACCTTTATTGTTATGGAAACTCATAATAGGATTGAACCGGACGGGTATAACGTTGACGACGCTTTGCAAAAAAAGTGGACCTCTTAAATGGAAGACTTCCTTAAAGATTGGTACATGGAACGTTAGAAGTTTATACAGACCAGGATATGCTAGAAATCGGATAGAAGAATTGAGTAAATATGATTTGGATATTGCAGTATTACAGGTGTTAAGGTGGACTGAATATGGAGAATGCGCTATCGATAAACAATGTGTATTGTATAGTGGACGACAAGATGGCAGACATGAACAAGAAGTTGGATTCTTCTTAACTGAGAGAGTAGGGAAGTCTCTTTTTAGTTTTCATCCCATAAATGAAAGACTGGCGACAATTAGAATTAATTGTAAGTGGTTTAGAGTAATGGTTATTGGAAGCTATGCCCCTACAGAAGACAGTGAAGACCAAGATAAAGATCTGTTCGACGAGAAATTACAAGAAATCTTTGGTAATATCCCAAAATATATGATAGTGCTTGCTGGAGACTTCAATGCAAAGGTTGGCAGAGAGACAGACGCATATGCACCTGCCTTAGGAGGAGAAAGAGTATATGAACATTCAGATGACAATGGAACACGACTGGTTTCCTTTGCGATCATAAACAACCTGATAATTGGTGCAACTCTCTTCCCCCACAA
>NC_090754.1:8881602-8906602 GCF_036898095.1 Palaemon carinicauda
TAATGGAATACTTAGCACGCTGTACCTTGTAATTTTCATTACTTTCTCGAAAACTTTAAACAGTCAATTTCTTTTTTCGTCTCCTTTTTTATTGAATCCTAAGTATCATTTGATATCAACGGGTTTCTCCTTGTATCTACGTGTCGCAAGATTTCACTTCTAACTGACAGATATATGTTGTTAATATCAAATTGTTCTTTTTTAATTGTCTGCTCTTCGTCTCTCCAAGCCTCTTAAACTGAAAATCGATTCCTCGATTCAAATGTAAATGTTTCTCTGGACTCTTCCTCTAAAAGCTTTGTTGTATTAAACCTATATATTCTATCTTCTTTTCTCTTGAATGCTTTCACTATTAATTTCAGTCTGGCAATGAGGAGCTGGTGATCACTACCAATAGTCACATCTCTATAGCTTCTTATATTTCTCAGTCCTCCTTCTCTCTTTATGAATGGCAATGTGATCTATTTGATTTTTTTAATTGTCAGACGGTGAAGTTTATGTATACTTGTGGATGTTATTGTGTTGAAAAAGAGTATCTCCAATGACAAGACTGTTTTCTGAACAGAAACCTATGAAATATGCTCCATTTTCATTTTTAACTTTGGCAAGACCCTCGACACCCATCACATTCTCTGTCCCTTGATATTCGTTACAACTTCAGCATTGAAGTCAACAATCACAATTTCCATATCTTTCTGTGATCTCCTCTATTACACTCTGCAGTTCTTCATAGTATTCATCTTTCCTTTCTTCAAGGGAATCATTTATTGGGCCATAGCAAACTATAATACTCATATTTCACTGCTCTGATTTGAACTTTGCTAATAACATCTACCATTTACAGCTCTCCATTCCATTAATGCCTTTTTTGCTGTTGGTGTCATCATCATTCCTACTCCTCTTCCAACTTCACCTGATCTTTCTGAAAAAAAAAAAAAAAAAAAAAATATATATATATATATATATATATATATATATATATATATATATATATATATATATATATATATATCCTTGATCCAAAGTTTCTTACCAATCCCCTTACAACGTATTTCACTTAAGGCCAAGATATCCAAACAATATCTCATCAATTCTTTCTCCACTTGCTGTAACTTCCCTATCTGATTCATGGTTCTAACATTCCAATTCCCTATTTTCAATTTTTTTTTTTTTATTTTGTATTTATAAACCGCTATATTCTTAGCAACTCAATAAGCCTGGACTCTGGGCCATTCTTTCATCTTATTTTTCCATGACTGACTAAACCCATAGAGGATTCACTGACTATATATATTAAACGATAGCCAGTTCCTGTGATGCGCCGTGCCTAGGTAACTAAGGCAAGTGACCACTGCCGGTCCATACTAATTCTAGTAAGACCAACCGCCAGGCAACAAGAGTAAAAGCTAGGAAGAGACAGTTTGTCCATCGCCTTAAATCCCATCCGTCACCCTGCTGCCAGTGATTTCATCGAGATTTAGGGGGCCATTTTCTCCACAATTAAAGCTCTCAGCACTCCACCAAGTTGCTCATCCAGTTGTACGAGAATAGCTGTTGGCAAACATTGATTGTTAAGACATACTGCCGTGCACTGTATATATATATATATATATATATATATATATATATATATATATATATATATATATATATATATATATATAATATATATATATATATATATATATATATATATATATATATATATATATATATATATATATATATATATATATATATATATATATATGTAGAGAGAGAGAGAGAGAGAGAGAGAGAGAGAGAGAGAGAGAGAGAGAGAGAGAGAGAGAGAGAGAGAGAGAGAGAGATGTTTAAGTATGTATCTGTGTATGTACATTAGAACGCATATATATATCATTTCAACTCATCATTAAATTTTTATGTGAAAATATATACTTTTTTCAATAAATTAGCGAGTGCCGAAATGACTGTTTACTGTTAAAAGATGTAGCATAATTTTACGTGCATGGTTTTGTTTATTTATTAACAAAATAGAAAAACAAACGCATGGCGGAAGAGGATTCGGCAATTTCAATCAAGAATAACTCAACCAAATTCTGTTGAAATATTTTTATTCCAAACAAAAACAAGATCTCTGTTCCCTCTTTTAGTCAGATCCTGTAATATTATCCTTCAAAAGCAATGCGTATTTAATTGAACCATTTCCTCATATCTATTTTTCAAAGAGAGACTGATTTCTATGATATCTCTCTCTCTCTCTCTCTCTCTCTCTCTCTCTCTCTCTCTCTCTCTCTCTCTCTCTCTCTCTCTCTCTCTCTCTCTCTCTCTCCCCCCCTCATCATCCGAAAACTTCCTTTGAATTGAGCAATAGAGATCCCATAACCATTGGAGATTCCATCAATGCGAGTCTGAGTTTGTTATTCACCTCCAATGTTAAGCTTCGTTTTGAAAATAAACTACTGCCTCACTAATCCCCTTTGAATAACGTTCTGTTGGAACAAATTAATTCTTTGCATTATGGGAATCCTTCTCTGCATTTGGATATGAAATCGCTATTATTTGCCTCAAGGATAGAATGACCTCAATACGTGACCTGCTTTAGGAGTAATCTCTTTTCGCCTTTTGTTCATCGGTATAATAGAGGAGCTAAGTAGCCCCAGCTCCGATTGCTGCTAGCTATTTGATGGATAATGAGAAGATGTCATATCCCGCGGAAATTAACCTGAAATGTAATCTGTAATACTTTAATTTGCCGTGCAATGAGAAAAGGAAGAGATTTAACGTAGATGGATACGCATATATACAAACTCACACACACATGCATATCTATCTATCTAAATGTATACCTATCTATTATATACTGTATATATATATATATATATATATATATATATATATATATATATATATATATATATATATATATATATATATATATATATATATATATATATATATATATATATATATATATATATATATATATATATATATATATATATATATATATATATATATATATATATATATATATATATATATATATATATATATATATATATATATATATATATATATATATATATATATATACATATATATATATATATATATATATATATATATGTATATATATATATTTATATATAAATATACATGTATATATATATATATATATATATATATATATATATATATATATAAATATATATATATATATATATATATATATATATATATATATATATATATATATATATATATATATATATATATATATATATATATATATATATATATATATATATATATATATATATATATATATATATATACATATATATATATATATATATATATATATACATATATATATATATAGAAGCAACTGAGGTGCACAAAGCAGTGCCCATGTGCCGGAACCAAACTCGGATGAATTGGGAGGGGAGGGCTTCCAGCTAAAAGTTCAGTCAAATCAAACATGCTGATCACAAATAAAGTTTTCGTACCTAATCGGTTTCGGCTATTGTTAACAACGACCTCCTATGGTACTGATAGTATCAGGTTATCAGTGCAAGTTGGGCTACTGTTGACCCGGTAGGGTTAGAAGGCGGAAGAGAAAGATTTCGAGAAAATGGCATGCAGGGAGGAAGGGCAAGAAAGTAGACGTGAATGTAGGAATGTGGGAATCCGGACTGGTGAGGGGAGACAGCTTATGGATATGATGGAAATGATGAGAGTGGATATACTTTATGTACTTGAGACAAATATAAAGGGAGTAAGACAAGGATTATAGGAGAAGGAAGCTTTTCTATCAGGGGTCTGATGGCAGGTCTGGTATTGGCATCATCATAAACGAACAATACACTAAAAGTGAGTTCGAGATAAAAGAGAAAATGTCTGATATAGCGGTGAGTGTAAAGTTGGATATTGAAAGCATAATGATGAATGTTATAAGTAAATATGACCCTCAACTTGGATGTGGTACTGAGGAGAAGGGAGAGCTGGATGAATTGATGGATGGCATCCCAAGAAAAAAGTCATGTAGGTGGAGGAAATGTTGATGATAAAGTAGTATCGTTGATATATGGCCTTAGAGAAAGAATTGGTGATGGACTAATGGTAGTAGATTTTACTTAAAGAATGAATGCTACTGTTTTGAATATTATATAATCAAAAGAAAGATGAATGCTGTGTAATGCACAAGAGTGGGGGAAGGTACTCACCGATAGATTATAGGTGTAACCTAAAAGAAATATCTACTGTAAACTGGTGACCAGGGATTGTGTGGTAACAACATCGAATGCTAGTATGTGTAATGCCCATGTCTGTAAGGAAAAGAAAGACGGTAAGAGAAGAATCAAGGACCAGATGGTGGAAGATACAAAATAAGGAATGCAAACTAACTTCAGAGAAATAGTGATGCGAGCATTGTGAGATTTGAGTGCCTGTTAAAATCTACCTGATGACTGAAAAAAAAAAAAAAAAAAAAAAAAAAAAAAAAGGACTGGAAGTAGAGTTTTTGATATTTCCTCATGGATGTCAAAGAAGGAAAAAGAATCTTAGTGGTGGAATGTAGAAGTCCTGGGATGTATAAAGAGAAAAATTATAGCAAAGTATGAATGGCTTGGGCACAGAGATATCGAGAATAGTAGTAAATTTGATGAGACACACCAAGAAGCTAAGGGGCTGGTACCATAAGCGAGGCTTAAGTAGATGATGAGTTATGAAAGGCTGGATACAAAAGAGGGAGAGAAAACCCTGTACCAATTGGTCAAGCAGAGAGATTAATCAGGGAAATATATACAGCATGCAAGGGATATAAAAGATGAAAATCGTAATATTCCAACTAAGGATAGGAGAGTGCTAAATAGATTAAAAGTGTACTTCAGAGAGCTCATGAATGTGGGGAATGTAAGAGAGGAGAGACTGGTTGAAGCTCCCCACTATATAGGGAAGTACGTGGCATTAGTGAAATGGTGGTATAGAATGCTTTGAAGCAAATTAAAAAATTAAAGGTGTTGGGCCCAGACGATATCCTTGTAGAGTTGGGGTGGTGCTTGGGAGATTTTAGTGGTGAGGTCTTAACAAGGAATGTTGCTGGGGAGAGAATACCCTAGGAGTGGAGAAGGAGTATCCTGGTGCCTATCTACAAAAACATTGATGTTCTGACCTGAACAAACTATCGTGAAATAGAGCTTTTAGGCCATAGCCTGAAGGTCTGAGAAAAATGAATAGAAGGTAGACTAAGGACACAGGTAACAATCAGTGGACAAAAAATGATCTCATGCCAAGTAGGAGCACTTTCGATGTCATATTTCTGTTTTGTAAATGTTAATTAAGAGATGTAAAGGACAACAAGAATTGCATTGTGGATCTAGAAGAAGACAAACATGAGAAGATTTTCACAACATTTGCGAGTATATTTGTTCGCCATTATAGCCAAGTAGCTACTCTGGGTCGACAAATTCGTTTATATTTCTTAAGCATATTATTATTGGCTTAATATACAAGAAATTTTCAATTAGTAAGAGCTTGTCATAATATCTATAGTTGACCCCGGGTTTAAACAAAGCTAAGTAGGGTTGGTATGATTACTGTATCATATAGTGATTAACATCACATTAGGCAAATGCATAAATAAAATGTATAATAAAATCTTACCCTATGCATATACGTCAAACGAGTTTCTTTTTTCTTCATTTTAGTCATCACCTATTGGAAGCTTAGATGTGACAGAGCTGTTGCAATAAGATTTACCTTAACAGCCAACACATGCTGATATGCATTTTAGAGCCGCTACACACACAAGAACAGATATTTCCAGAACCATTTTTTTTTTTTTTTAATTTTGCATTTGCATCTGATAAATCACAAGATTCTCTCTTAGACAAATTAAAGATGTATCGGCACAGGTATCATAATTCCATTTCTTTAAAGACCACCCCCAATCCAGAGAATTAAGGTAGTTAGGACTGAGTTTTTCATTGTGCAACTTGAAGGTGGACTCAATATGCATGGAACTTCCGTGCATTGTCAGTTGGAAAGCTTCAGGTTGTAGTGCATACATATTGATAAAAATTCCATGAACTTATGACTTGCCTGAATACCAGATCTGTCCACGATCCTTCCAAGAAACGGTCACTTCATACATTGTGATATCCATGCTTCAAGAAGTTTGTATGCACCCAAGGCATTGTTGCTTCTAATTCAAGCATCTGTTGTGAATTAAGTCTTGCTCACTTAGTATAGTTGTAGTGACCAGTCGCAGCAAACTGATCAATCATCTTGCTCAGAACACTTAGATGCAGTGCCCAGTTTCCTGTTCTTTCTACATGTATGACCGATTGATTTTGAGTTTTGTAACATCCTGGCAACGAAGTTTTCTGCATGTGTGGACAGCTTCAGGACATCAATATAATGAATACACTAGAGCTAAATGTTAGCAGTTCTAGATTGTATTACAAGGTTAAATTCATATATTCTCAGCTGTTTTTCTAGCTGGAAAAGCTCCTTTGGTGTTTGAAGATGTGCTTAAAAATTTAGTGAATCCTCCTGAAGTTTCCTGTCAATTAATTCTAGATTTTCTACTTGTTATGTTGTTTAAGGGTCTACGAATTTAAAGACAGTGTCCCTTTTAATAAAGGTTTGCATTTTAGTACTATTGATATCACTATATTGCCTCTATCCTTTGCCCTCCTCTTCTGTACTCATTTCAATTCTATCAATATGAACTGAATAACATATAGACAAAAGCTTTGAATAAAGTTCTGAGGTAATAGGAAAGTGACCTCTAAGATCCCTTTAAATGGCCTTTTCAGACAGCATATTTTCCTCTGTGTTACCGTACGCAGTGGTAAGTGCCTCAGAATTTTTAGTCTTTCACAACGTGACAAATACTTCAAGGTGAGCTCAGCATGAGATGAAGAACACCCAAGATCAGAACCATAATCATTAATTTTGTTTGCACTAATATAATTAACTTATCCAAAGTTACAATGGATGTCTGAACTTTAAGACATTTGGATTGGTCTACCATGAATAATAATGTTGAATATATACATGAGAGATCTGAAGTGTATAGAACAACCATAGCCAGACCGGTTTGAATGGGTTCCCTTATCTTTAAGGAATATAGCAGTGTTCCAGAGTAAATCTAGCTGGACAGGAAAATGAATGTCTTGCATAAGATTAAGTATACACCTAGCCTTGAAGATCAATTTCGACAGTCCAGTTGTTGATGCTGACAAATAGTCTATGATTGGAATGGTTAGGTGTTTAATAACATCTACTACCTTCTTCAGTTTGTTTTGTTTGATTGGAGAGTGAAGAATTAAGGTTACTAGTGGTAAAAATTTTTATGACCATATATTGTAAAGAACTGTTACCAATTAAGGTTCTGAAGTCATGATCAACGTTTTCACATGACCACTAGGTAAACGATTAAGCTATTTTGCTAACCTCTTTGTCATAGCTCTTATTTTCCATAACAGATTGTTTATACTTCTTCCATGTTTACACGAAATCCTGATTTGTGAAGCTGATCATTAAGCCACATTGATCCAGAAAAATTGTTAAAATTTACCCCCAGCCCAATCAGTATGAGTTGGATACATCATTGTGGACGGGTGATGCTGACTAGAGCTTAACGAATACTGCATTGTTTTGATGCACTTTTACAAATACACTGCATGTACAATTGCAGTTTCCAGAAACTTATTCCAATGCAATTCAGTACTCTTCATTTTTTTCTGTTATTTGGTAACACTCACAGAAGGAATTACTAAACTGAATCATCTAAAATAAGATTTGCAGCCATGTATATCATTCATTCAGCTTCATCCTGAGTACTATATTTCATATCATGGTACCATTGTCATTATTTGGTATTCCATAATGTTACAGAAACAAAACTTGCTATCTTTACCCTATCCTTCAAAAATAGTAATGTGGCCTCCATACCATTTCCTATAACTTTGTTTACAATCACACGTTGTTCAATTCAGTCTCAGATTCTAATGACCTGCAAATTATATTGAAATAAGCACTCCTACCTTAGAAATTAGTTTTTTTAGGTGTAGAGTTTTCTAATATATTTCTCTTGAATTCATTTTGACAATGAGAGTGATTTTGTGCTTCATCTTCTAAATCAATACAATCCAATAAACTCCTTTTCTTATTTTCTGGGAGTTGAACTTCTGCCAATCAATTCAATCTGAGAGGTTTCTTTCATAAATGCAATTAACAGTTTTTCCAATAAAACTTGGACCCCTCAGATTGTGTGGTTGCTAGTTTGTGCATTTTAATCTTACACTAAGTTCGATCAGGACTATCCTTTCAGTTCATTGTATACATTTTTCTGGCAAGTTCTGTGGATACGAATTATTGCTTAATTTCCTTTCCTTGTCAAAAGGGTTTTAGTTATTTGATTATCACCTATTGGTTTTCTATATTCAACAAGCTTTTTTACTCATTTCTTTACTGTTGTGAGATCTTCATTCTTTGACTGGCGATATTTACATTTAATGCAGTAATTTTCCTCTGACTAGACAACGTGACATGTCAAAAACGACGGCTTATTATTTAAGGAGAGTTGTACACACATTACAACACATTCCCCCTTCTAACCAGGGTCCTTCTCCACGAGAGCATGCCTTGATGAAGTCACTGGACTTCAGCACGGCATGCCATTCTAGTGCTGAAGCCTTGCAGTTGGCAAGAGGGTTCTTGAACTGGGAAATTTGTTTTTCTCTGTTTGACTCTAAATTTCGATCATTCTTTTTTTTTCTAACACTCATTATTGCTTCATCCTCCTTCCTATTTATCAACTGTCTTCCATTTGCTGTCAAAACTCTCTTGCCTATTTCACTGACCAAATATTTTTGAGAGAGGACATTATATCCAAGATTGGATTCTATATCTAAAATCAATAGAGAGAGTTGTGCTGGTCTTGCCAACTACCCGATAATGTTTGGACGCCTAGGAGTGTCAGTCAGTATTTCCATACTGGCATGTGGAACTATTCTTATGCTGAAAATTGTCCCTCAGATTCCAGGGGCGGGCCGTTTTCACAGAGATTGGACTTTCGGCATTTTGTCCGGTTTACCTGCCACTATGATTAAAGAGGGGATGTTCGTATTCCTGAAATGTTCTCAGTCCCATCAATCGGATTTGACACACACTTGAGCCACCCTAATCATAGTGGTACCATCTGTTTGCGTAAGGTAGGGAGTGGGCATATGGGAAACACGTCTCGCAGGTGTCATTGGTGGAGGAATCAATTTGATAAAAGGATAATAGGTTCTACTTGGGGATGTCAGACAGCCTATTTTTATTTCTTTCCTCCAAAGTTATTTTTTATCCTTTATTTCTTTCTTTTTCATTTTCATTATTATCCCCCTACCACCAAAAAAAATAAAAATAATAATAATGAATGAAAATTATGTTTCTTGTACATTTGTACCGAATGGCGAACCACAGACAATGTTGACGACCTCTGCTAATTTAATTAAGAAAAATTCTGTTGACGACCTTGGAACTAAAAAAGACCTCTCTACTGATATTAAAAGATTAAGTAATATTAGCAACACAAGGAAACTGCGATTCCTTCTTGTTACCCAAATTCCATTAGAGAAAACTTACGATGATACCCATAAAGCATTGAAATTCTATGGGGTAATAAAGAAAATAATGATGACTTTTTAATATGAAAAATGAGATTCATGGATATTTTTGGATAGGCATGTCGAAGCGTTTGATACAATTCGTAATGTTACTAATATTAAAATTACCAACTTGAACATCATGGGAGCTCTTTGTGATAATGTCTCAAAGGAATTGGATGTACAAAAACCTGCTGATTGCTTTGAAAATGAGGTAAATGTACTTATGCTTTCCCAGAGAAAGTCAAAACTACCAATGTGTCTTGTAGCTGAGCCTAATGGGGTAAAAGGAAATTATTTTGAAATTTTCAAATAGATTCACAAAATAGAAGGAACCATCGAACCCCGTGATACATCTCGTTTTAGAAAAAATAGTCATATTATCCATGCCAAATTATCGATGCAGTCTGTAATACTGTCTAACCATCAGACAAGCAGTGATGAAATTATATTAGAAATCAAACCCCACCTAAACTTTAGTTATGGATTGGGAAGAGTCTTCAATAAAGACCTATACAGATTTATAGAGTAGGAGCTACTTTTCATGTGCCCATTAAATGTATGGAAATTGCTTAAGGTACTGGAATATCAATGATTATTCTCACTTTCCAGAATGCTGATGTACAGTATACAGCAAAACTCCTGATACCTGAATTCAGCGATTTTCGTTCGAGAGACACTAACTGTCAGCTCTTACCATCCTCACATTTTTAATTAGATCCGGCTTCCGGGACAAAGCCTTTCGAAACTTTGCTCAACATAAGATATAGTTCATTAAGCATGATTTTAGAGAATTAATGCTATATATATATATATATATATATATATATATATATATATATATATATATATATATATATATATATATATATATATATATATATATATATATATATATATATCGAAATATCAGCTAATTTATTACGGAAAAATTAATCCAATATTTTTAGTTAAAATGAAAATGTAAAAAAGTAAAGACTTAATGAATCTGACTTTTCATCTACAATAGTAATGTATTTACCGCAAAAAAAAATGTATAGGATATGTAGTTGTGGGCGGAGTCTATCGAAACAGTGACAGTGTCGCGGTCAAGGTTCGTAGTGACACAAACTCATTCTTTGACTATCTGATTCTTACAGAGTACATCTACTCGCCCAGTCATCTGTCACACATGTTTGGAGATACCAGCCACGACGGAAATTATAATTCTAGTTAAGTGGTACTCAATCAGATTTTAAAATAAAGACAACCAACTGTGTAATATGGCTAAAACAATACAAAGAAGGAAAAAGATTGAAAAGTCATCCTCGCACATGGGGAACAACCGTAAAAGAAAACGGAGAGTTAACTAACTTTTTAACCAAGGATTAATTTTCACAATCATTTTCCGTTCTCAATAGTAGAAATGCCATCATAAGCCAATGCTTATCCTTTTGAAAGTCTATGCGTGAGGAAATATTGTAATAGATTGGTTATGCAGGTTCAATCTATTTCTCAGCCACGCTAAGTTGATTAAATATTTTAGATTATATACACCATACTGGTATCAGATTGGCCACAGGAGCCTTTAGAACCTCGACTATCCCAGTCCTCCTTGTGGACACTGGGGAATTTTCTTTAAACCTTTATCGAAAGTCTTCTATTGTTCGGTATTGGCTTAGGTTGCAAAAAGTTTTTAATTCTTTTGCATATTGTAGATACTTTAAATTGCACTCAAAATCTCCTCATTAAGGGTTTCGGGTAAAGCAATTGCTATGTGACGGGCCGAGAGAGGAGTTGTGAAATCAAAGGCAGATTGGAAACGACTGAGTTATATTGTTGTGGAACACTCTCCTTATATACAAAACCTCAAGGCAACAGGACATGACAAGTTCACAAGACAGACAAAATCACAGAGGAAAAACCAGACTTGAATTTTCATGTTCGTTTTAGTGCGAGGGAAGAGCGAAGATACAACCATAATATACACAAAAGGAATTATGTACAATTGTGTGAAACACGGTTGGTACATGGCTCCCCCCCTAAAAATGACATACTGTACATGTTAAATAGGGCGCCCTGATCTAGAGAGGCGAACTGTAGGCGGGTCATCTGGCAGAAGATAAGCAGATTTTAGACGATCAATGGAGACCCAGTCTTCTTTGCCCCGAATGTTCAGGAGGAATGCTTTCGGACTGCGTCGGATCACAAGGTAAGGTCCCGTGTAAGGGGGCGTTAACGGTGGCTTGCTGGTGTCGTTGCGCAGGAAGACGTGCGTTGCAGAGTGCAAGTCCGTTGGTATGTGATGCTTCGCTGGGGGCTTGTAAGTCTGGCGGCACGGAGTAAATTTTCCCACGACGTGACGTATGCGCTGGAGATCGTCGGAGGAGGTTGTAGAAGGAAAAAACTAGACAGGGACGACCAACGGGTCGCCATACACCATTTCGGCTGCCGAGACGTCAAGGGGGTCTTTAGGAGTGGTCCTTAGTCCAAGGAGGACCCAGGGAAGCTGAGTAAACCAGTTGCAATCCTTGCAGCGGGACATCAAAGCTGCTTTGAGGGTGCGATGAAAACATTCAACCATTCCATTGGCAGCGGGGTTGTACGCCGTTGTGTGATGTAGGGTGATGCCCAGGAGATTCGCTAATGACGTCCATAATTGAGAGGTGAAAGTGGTTCCCCTGTCAGAAGTAATATGCTCAGGGATACCGAATCTTGAAATCCATCCAGAGAGTAAGGCAGATGTACATGAGGCGGACGTTGCAGTTTCCATGGGAATGGCTTCAGGCCAACGAGTGGAGCGGTCGATGACGGTAAACAGGTAACGATGTCCCTGTGATGTGGGTAGGGGGCCTACAACGTCGACGTGAATGTGTGCGAAACGACGCTGAGGTTGAGGAAAGGTGCCCACTCCTGAATCCGTGTGTCGATGTACTTTGGAATTTTGGCAAGAAGTACAGGCACGGACCCAATCCTTAGCATCCTTAGAAATGCCGTGCCAAATGAACTTTGCCTTCAGCAGCTGTGCAGTAGAACGGCACGAGGGATGTGAAAGGCCGTGGATGAAATCAAACACCTGTCGGCGCATGGGAGCAGGAATCCAAGGTCGCGGTCTACCAGTACTGACGTCACAGAGGAGGGTGGTGTTGGAGTTTTCGAGGGGAAAATCCTCCCAACGGAGGGACGTGCAGGATGTCCTACAAGCTTGATACTCTGGATCCTGTCGTTGGGCTTCAGCCAGGGCGTTGTAATCCAATCCCAGTTGAACGGCAGCCAACGTGTTTCTTGACAGGGCATCGGCAACGGGATTCATTTTCCCAGGGACGTATTGGAGGGTGCAATTGTATTCAGCCACGGCGGAGAGATGTCGGCGTTGACGGGCGGACCAGGCGTCAGATTGTCGAGTGAAGGCGTGCACCAGAGGCATGTGGTCTGTGCGAATGACGAAGGAGGTACCTTCTAAGAAATGGCGAAAGTGACGGACAGCCAGGTGCACCGCCAGCAATTCTCGATCGAAGGTAGAATAACCCGATTCTGCCTTGGACAGTTTTCTGCTGAAGAAGGCCAATGGGCGGGGCGAGCCTTTGATCACCTGCTCGAGTACTGCACCAATAGCGACGTCGCTGGCATCGGTGGAGAGAAGGAGAGGGGCGTGTGGGATAGGAAAAGTGAGAGCCGCAGCAGTTGATAGGGCCTTCTTTGCATTGCAGAAGGCCGCTTCTTGAAGGGGACCCCACTTCAAGTCCTTTGGCTTGCCCTTGAGGGAGGCGTAGAGGGGAGCAAGAGTGGCGGCAATGGCTGGCAGAAAGCGGTGATAATAGTTGATCATGCCCAAGAATTCCTGCAGAGCTTTGACGGTCGAGGGCGTGGGGAAATTCTGAACGGCTGCTACCTTCTCAGGGAGGGGATGGACTCCTTCAGGAGTGATACGGTGCCCTAAGAACGACACTTCGTTGGCGCCAAAGGTACACTTGTCGTACCAGACTACAAGGCCGTTTTGTTGCAGGCGGTCGAGCATGATGCGTAGGTGACGGAGGTGTTCCTCTTTTGAGGAGGAGAACACAAGTATGTCGTCCACATAACATACACAGAAAGGGAGGTCCCCTAAGATGCCATCCATGAGACGTTGAAACGTTGCACCAGCATTACGAAGGCCAAAACAGGTTAGAGAGGGCGGGTTGAAGAGGTGTTGACAAGTACGAGTCCGCGTTGACCAATCGTCGGTGGGCGACATCGACCAGAAGGTGGAAATGAGAGAGGAAATCCGCACCGAGGATTGGCATTGTGACGTCAGCAACGAGAAACTTCCAATTAAATTTACCGTTTCCGAACGATAATGTGAGGCTCTCGTAACCGTAGGTGGGTATCGCAGATCCGTTGGCAGCTACCAAGCGGACGTCGGCAGATGTAGACAGACTACGTTGTGCCTTGAAGAGTTTCCTTGGCAAAAGAGAACGACAAGCACCCGTGTCTACCAAAAATCGCACGCCCGTTCCTGCATCCTGTAAAAAGAAAAGATTAGAAACATGGGAGGCCACCGCCACAAGCGATGGCCTACTTACACGTTTTTTGGCCACTGACAATCTTTGGCACATTTCTTCGCGGTTGCCCCGAATCTGAAGTGGTAGTAGCAAAACTGCGGTGGATGGGAGGTAGTAAGTGGCTGTAGAAGTCGTTCGTTGGGGCGCGAGCGATTGGTGGGTGGTGGGCGGCTTTGTCGCCGCTTCGGCACGTCACGGGGTAGGCGTGTATGTCCTACGGCATTCATGTCAGCTTCGGTTGACGTTTAATAGGCATCCTCGTCGTCAGGGGTGGAGGCGTTGATGGAGGTCTTGAAGTGGCTGTCCATAAGGGCGTCGGCTTTGGTCATCAAGTCCTTTATGGGTAAACTATCGACATCGGGTATGGCAGCGCGCACAGGTTCAGGTAAACGGCGTATCCAAAGGGCACGGAGTAGGTTCACCTCACGAGGAGAGCCGTCTGCGGCAGGTTGAAGGCGAGCGATACTGGTCATTTCCCTGAGGGCAAGCGAAGCCCTTTGGTCCCCCAACGGTTGTTGCGAGAGCTGAAAAAGCTTTGCTATACGGGCGGCTGGCGACGGCGAGTACTGTTGCAGAAGGTATGATTTGAGGTCGTCATACGCTATTGTGGTGTCTCCTTGTTCACAAAGCCAGTCGGATATTTCTGGGAAGGTGTCCTCGGGTATCGCCGCGAGAACATAATCCGCTTTGGTGGTTGAGCGAGTCACGCCCCTGATACGAAACTGGACTTCTGCGCGCTGAAACCAAGCAAACGCCTCTCTGCTGGCAAACGATGAAAGTTTGAATGGAGCGGCCGTAGCGCCAACTGCCGTAGAGTCCGTCATAGTACCAACGATGGAGGGGCGAGGGGGTGGGGGTGGAAGGCGGTGGAAGCGAGTCGACTTCCGGGGTCACCAATGTGACGGGCCGAGAGAGGAGTTGTGAAATCAAAGGCAGATTGGAAACGACTGAGTTATATTGTTGTGGAACACTCTCCTTATATACAAAACCTCAAGGCAACAGGACATGACAAGTTCACAAGACAGACAAAATCACAGAGGAAAAACCAGACTTGAATTTTCATGTTCGTTTTAGTGCGAGGGAAGAGCGAAGATACAACCATAATATATACAAAAGGAATTATGTACAATTGTGTGAAACACGGTTGGTACAGCTACATAGTCTTTATGTAGTTAGAAGTAAGGGGCTTCCATTTAAGATACCATCGACCAATCCCTGGAAATTACCAGATATATCTTTGTGTAAATATTTTATTGGTCTCTTATTTTTAGAATATGTTGCAGAACATAGAGAATCGACAATTATACATACTGAAGGCTTCAAATCTGATTCTGGCGTTGGATTTGGAGTATAAAGCAATGCTTTTAATTATAGTGGTGCAACTACTCTAACATATATATTTACTGCTGAAGTACACTATATGGTATACTGACTGATATTAGAAAAATGGCATTATATTAGAAGAACAATGTTACAATCTCTACTGATTTGAAAGAGACAAATGTCAGTGAACCAGCGTGTACATTTTATAGTAGTAATAAGAATCATAATTTATCTCGAGACATATATAAATTGGATCCTTTTATTTTTCTCAGTATAAAGTGACATATAAATTTGAAAATATTATTCAATAGTTTTTGTCTTGTTTTGTGTATATATGTGCTTGTCGAAGTTTCCATTACTTGTTTTCCTGTGAACTTTAATTTCAACTTTTATTAGTATTATCCTCATGTTAAGTGACTTTTGCATGGTGAGTAGTAATAGTATATTTTTTTTTCTTTTCTGATTTGAAGCCTTTCTTGTACATACAAATTTGTGTATTTATTCTTTTCATAATAAATGCTCTAAGAAGAGGGCCAGTGGCGAACAAAGCTATAGAGCATTTCTACATAACACGTAGTCTTTTAATTTTCTTTAAGTTAAGTACCGTGTGTATATATATATATATATATATATATATATATATATATATATATATATATATATATATATATATATATATATATATATATATATATATATATATATATATATATATATATATATATATATATATATATTCTAATAAGCCATATATTTTTGATACCTTAATGTCTGGATTCTCTTAACAGCCTCGGGATCAGAGCCCCCAGGCAAAATCACACAAAGACAAGAGCTTGTGACCGGCCGGGAGTCGAACCCTGGCCGGTCACAAGCTCTTGTCTTTGTGTGATTTCGCCCTGGAGCTCTGATCCCGAGGTCGTTAAGAGAATCCAGACATTAATGTATAGAAAATATATGGCTTATTTATATATGAAGCACTCGTCTAAATGTGCTAAATTTATCACCCACACACACACACACACACACACACACATATATATATATATGTATATATATATATATATATATATATATATATATATATATATATATATATATATATATATATATATATATATATATATATATATATATATATATATATATATATAACGGATTTTGAGCGAAGCGAAAAATCTATTTTTGGGTGAGATAGCCATGTCGTCCTGATGGAAGTTCCTATAGGGTAGCTTCCTAGGGTATATTACAACTACGTCGATATTCCCAGAGAATTTACCTTAAGGTACCAGAATTCTAACTCCTGGAGCGAGTATCCCTCGTGAAAGGGATATCGCGACATATCAGAGGACGTATTCTAGACACATCACATGGCAATCTACGACATGAACAGAGATTTCGTCTCGTAGGAGGGAGATTGACGAGATACGAATTCGGGAAAGAAAAAGGGGAGCCGCTCCCAAGGCTTCCCTATCCCCCGATTCGTATGCGTGCCTGGCGCCAATCCTGGCGCCATCTGTATTCCTTGTAGCGTACACGAGGTGCTACAGATACTGTATGTAGGGAGGGGTCCTACAGCCCTTTCTTAGAAAGGCAAGGGCGGGTCCATCAGGACGACATGGCTATCTCACCCAAAAATAGATTTTTCGCTTCGCTCAAAATCCGTTTTTTGGGCTCAAGCCATGTCGTCCTGATGGAAGTGTACCAGAGCATTACTGTATCTGTGGATTCTCAGAACGTGCCGTACTCCCCGGAGGTATTTATTCCCGGTCTACTAGACCTAGAGACCTAAGATGTTACCGTTATACATCTTTTCAACTAACTATAAACTATGTTAGAGCTTCCTGCCCCCTACAGGGAAGAGTCCTACTAGACTCTGGAAAGTCTCGAAGAGTACATATATCTATGTATGAATACCAGGCAAGCTAATATAGTGGTCTCGCCCTATATTAAGTAAAGCATAGTTTGTATAGAACCACTGCGTCAATATATTGACCAGTAATCCGCACAATACTTGTATTGGACAAAGGTTTATATCCGCATAGGAAGAAACTAATAAAACCGCCCTCGTCCCTTTATGGGACGGAGTCCTCCCATTAGGGGACTTACATAAACCAATGCAACATAGCTTGCATAACAGAACAATTCTATCAGAATTATCCCAGATAAGATACATAGAATTAAAATGCTCAATTATACCAATAAATTGACACAGGTGAAAGAGACGCAAGGTTCTCAAGAACAAGTTTATTGACAGATAATAAACAGACAGGTTAACAACAAATATATATATTTATATAAAAGAGGATAACCCAAAACTTTAAGCATAAGTATGATAGTAAACAGAACTTGTTTATCTGAAAGAAAAACCATTAAACACCACTTTAATAAGATACCAAGGTATCAAGTCATAAAAAGTCTGTATTACAAATCAATCACATTAGCGTTAGAAACGCTTGGCACACATGTCTGAACTTATGCTAGGTTCACCTTTGAAAGAAGGAACAGTCTATATGGGCACTTGGTGCCCTCATTTAGTTTGTAGTATAGTATGTACCTACACACTCACCCTGGACTTAATCGTCCCAATTAAGACCACTGTTCCTCGCAGAGTTAAACAGTAGGGTTAACTACACGACCCACTGCTACCACAGATCTCTTAAGTTCCTCTACTTGCTTCGCATAGTGGCGAAAGAACACCCTGGAAGACTTCCAGCCCGTGTATGAACGGAGATGTTCAAAATCCATACAATTAAAGAAATTTAGGGATGAGGCAACTTTCCTCGGATCGTGACCTGCGGGTGTACTGTCAGGATCCGCTCTGCGAATAAAATATGTGATTTTCGCTCTGAGTTGATTCAGAGATAAATTTGAGCCTGATGTTTCTCCCCTGAATAGTTGACCACCCTTGAAGTCTGAAGTTCTACGAAGATAGACCTTTAGGCATTCTACTGGACATAGAGATGCATCTTCTTTCAGAGGGCAGATTCTCCAGGGACCCCACCTGTTGGTGGGTAACTCATTCTTGGCGAGAAACGTAGGATCCGGAAACAGGTTCAGCTCCCCCCCATCCAGGAACTGAACACGACCTGCCTCTCTCGAGAGGGCTACGATCTCACTAACCCTGGCCCCGGACGCGAGTGCAAATAGGGAAATAACTTTTTGCGTCAAATCCTTTAACGCACATTCTTCATTGCTCAACAGGGAGGCGAAATGAAGAACTTTGTCTAAAGACCATGAAATGGGCTTTGGAGGTGCTGAAGGTCTGAGCCTAGCGCAGGCTTTCGGAACTTTATTAAAGATCTCGTTACCTAGGTCGATCTGGAAGGCAAATAAAATGGGTCTCATCAAAGTAGATTTACACACTGAAATCGTGTTAGCTGCCAACCCTTGGCCATGGGGGTGGATGAAGAAAGATAAGCAGAAGTCTGTTGAGATCTCCTGCGGATTCTTTGCCTTTACAAAGGCCACCCATTTTCTCCAAGATGACTCATATTGCCTTCTAGTCGATTTGCACTTGTATTCCTCTAGGAAGTCTATGCTGGCTTTCGAAATCCCGAAACGCTTTCTCACCGCTAGGGCGAGAAAATCATGAGCTGCAGGGTCTGGGTTTTCTGTAATGAAGCGCAGACAGTCGACTTCTGGACTCGCTGGGTCAGAACTGGATGTGGTAGCGGCACGAACTTCATCTGTAGTTCCAACGCCAAGGGGAACCACATACTGTTCGCCCACTTGTGGGCCACTATTGCCGCTACCCCCTTGAAGGATCTCAGTTTGTTGAGGACCCTCAACAGAAGGTTGTGAGGAGGGAACAGATAAATCCTGAACCATCTGTTCCAGTCGAGGGACATTGCGTCCACTGCTTCCGCTAAGGGGTCCTCGTACGGGGACACGTACAGGGGCAACTTCTTGTTGTCTTTCGTCGCAAAGAGGTCTATTTGCAGTTCTGGGACTTGATTCAGAATGAAGGAAAATGATCCTGCGTCTAAGGACCATTCCGACTCTATCGGTGTGAACCTGGATAGAGCGTCCGCTGTCACATTGCGGACTCCTTGAAGGTGAACTGCCGACAGGTACCACTTCTTCTTCTCCGCCAATCGGAAAATGGCTAACATCACTTGGTTGAGAGGTGGTGACCTCGACCCTTGTCGATTCAAGCATCTCACAACCACCTCGCTGTCCGTCACCAATCTTATGTGGATCGAGTGACGCGGGGAGACTTTCTTTAAGGTAAGGAGCACTGCCATAGCTTCTAGAAAGTTTATATGAAAGGTCCTGAATAGCTTGGACCAAGTCCCCTGGACTTTTTTCCGATGAGAGTGACCTCCCCATCCCTCCTTTGAGGCGTCTGAGTGAATCGTCATCGACGGGGGAGGTGGCTGAAGAAGAACCGACTTCTTTAGATGTCTGGCTTGGGACCAAGGTCTGAGAAGAGTACGTAGCCGAGGCGGCACTGGTCTTCTCAGGTCTCTTCGCGCGTTTGATGCATACCTTCTCCAAACTCCGGTTGCATCCTTTAGCTGTGCTCTTAGCACTGGGTCTGTCACTGAAGCAAACTGGAGAGAGCCTAGTACCCTCTCCTGTTCGCGTCTTGATATCCTTTCGGAATCTAGAAGTCTCTTGACAGAGCCCGCTATCTCCTTCCTTTTCTTCGTCGGGATAGAGAAACTGTGTGACAAAAGGTCCCAGTGGATTCCCAGCCACTGGAACTTTTGGGATGGAGAAAGTCGAGACTTTTTGTTGTTGATCTTGAAGCCTAGGTACTCTAGGAACTGGATCACCTGACTGGAAGCTTGCAAGCATTCGGTCTCGGATGCTGCCCACACCAGCCAGTCGTCCAGGTAGGCTACTACCTGAATTCCCTTTAGGCGTAATTGTTTGAGAGCTGCGCTCGCAAGCTTCGTGAAAATCCTTGGGGCTATGTTTAGCCCGAATGGCATGGCTCTGAAGGCGTACAGTTTCCGTTGTAGCCTGAACCCTAGGTAGGGGGAGAGTCGACGGCTGATTGGAATGTGCCAATAGGCGTCTGACAAGTCTATAGAGACTGAGTATGCCCTCTTGGGCAGTAAGGTCCTTATGTGTTGCAGTGTTAGCATCTTGAATTTGCAATTCACTATGAACTTGTTGAGTGGTGACAAGTCCAGAATGACTCTGAGCTTTTCCGAGTCTTTCTTGGGAACACAAAACAGCCTCCCTTGGAATTTGATGGACTTCACCTTTCGGATCACATTTTTCTCCAACAGTTCTTGAACGTACTCCTCCAAAACGGGGGTGGAGTGTTGGAAAAACCGAAGGCATGGGGGTGGAGTGCTGTACCAGCTCCAACCCAGTCCATTCTTGAGTAGGCTTTGGGCCCAGGGATCGAAGGTCCAGCGATCCCAAAATTTCATCAGTCTCCCTCCTACCGGTATCATTTCACTTGGACTGCCGTCCTGAGGTCTTGCCTCCCTGACCACGACCACCTCTGAATCCCCTTCCCCTTGAGGGGCGCCTAGACGAGCCTCTGGCTGCTCCTCTAGGTTTTGCACGAAAGGAAGAAGACTGTCCTTCGAACGTTGGGGCGAATGTGGTTGACTGACCTGGCACAGCCTGGGTTACCCACTGAAAGGCAGTCGGGGTTTGTGCCACCATCTGGGGCACTGGAGGCAAAGGCAATTGCAGTTGCTGTTGCTGTCTATAAGGCTTGGCTGGCCGAGATGGTAGCCTAGTCCTCATATTCTTCCTCTTTGGTTGAGGACCCTCATCCGGGGAAGATTTTCTTTTGATAGCCAGGCCCCACTTCTGGAGAAGGTTTCTATTCTCCACGGCGGCCTTATCAACAACCTCTTTGACCACATCGGTAGGGAAAAGGTCTTTTCCCCAAATGTTGGAGGAGATTAATTTCCTTGGTTCGTGTCTCACCGAAGCCCCGGTGAACACGAACTCCCTGCAAGCTCTCCTTGCCTTGATGAAGCCATAAAGGTCCTTCGTCACTGTGGCTAGGTGAGACTTAGCCACTTCCATGAACATTTCATGGACCTTAGGGTCACTTGCCATTGTCTCAAGAGTGGTCTGATGAGACATTGAGGCCGCCAGTCTTTCTTTGGTCTCGAACTCTCTTCGTAAAAGAGATTCGGACAGCTTGGGGAGGTCCTCGCCGAATTGCCGTCCGGCAATATCAGCCTCCAACTTTCCCACTGAGAATGTCAGATGGACATCCTTCCAGTCTTTGTGGTCCATAGGCAGAGCCAGCGACAAGGGTTTACACTCCTCCAGGGAGGGGCAAGGCTTGCCGGCCTCGACTGCCTTTAGGACAGCCGCAAACCCTTTTTGTAAAAAGGGGAAGGCTCTATCAGGAGAGGACACAAAAGAAGGGAGCTTCTTGCTCAATGCAGCTACCTTCGAATTCGAGAAGCCCCTCTCTTTCATCGAGGATGAAAGTAGGGCTTGAGCCTTAGCGTGGTCCATAATAATGACCTCCTTCGGCTCTGTCTCCTCCCTTGAAGCTGGTTCTTTTCTCAGCCGGACATAGCAGTCCGGATATGATGCCTTGCTGGGCCAGAATTCTACCTCCTCTAGGGGAACTGAACCCAGCTTATCCGAGATGACGATCTTACCAGTCGTCATCGGCATGTGCTCAGCATACCTCCATGGGTTAGCATCTGAGCATATGGGAAGGTCTTTCACATTTAGCCTTTTCTGGGGCCCATGTGATTCTGCTAGGGACTGCATACGCAGTTCCATTGCAGCCGCCTTCTCCTGATTCTCCTTCTGCATTTGTTAGATCATTCCAACAATCGAAGAGAGGGCCTGTCCCAGTTCTACTGGGAGACCAGCCGATGTTGAGGGGATAGGCTCCGGCATCTGAACCGGAGTAGCTGACACCTCGTCGACCTCATCCTCTACGACATCCAGGGTTTGAACTTGATCCTGACCTTCTGCCAGGAGGTCTTCTTCCAAACGTTCGTCCAGGTCAGACATCCTGTCACACAACTGGATGTCTTGCATCGCATCTGCGACTTCCTCGTCCACCTGGACTTGATCTTGAGGGATCTCCTCTTGAGGCTGGGGAATCACTGCCTCAGCTGATGCCTGGGGAAAAAGATACGCCCTCATCTTCTCACTTGGAAGATAAGGGCCAGAGGTGTTCTTCTTGAAGCCCCTTACCCAAGTACGAAGCTTTTCCCTAGCTATATCCCTTGATTCCGCCGTTCTAGGGGAATCAAAAGCCTCAGTAATCAGGTTAGTGCATACAGTACATACCTGAGGGTCCCAATACTGGAGATCATCCTTGGAGACAGCGCATGCTGCGTGTCTCCTACAACACTCATGTCCACAGAGGTTCTTGCTGCGGACATTGCAGAAAACATTTCCGCACTTCGGAGGGTCCTCCTGAAAAGAGAAGAAATTTCCATGAGTATCAAGTGAACTATGTATCACTGGATATGCATATTATAGCATAACAATTCATAAAGGAAAGACACACACTTGTGTTTCCCTCACAACCCATTGTTGCAGCCTTCCAGATAATAAAATCAAAATGGTTTATCTCTACTAGAGTAACCAATGCAAGGTTTCCAGAGGAAACAGGTGGAGCTCACACCTAGGCAATGATTTTAAAATTCTGGATAATAGACAGGGAAGAACTCTGCTTCCTATCTGAGGGCAACAGCAAAGGGCTGTGCAAGAAAACACAATAGTGTTAGAAGATACAGTGCTGTACCTAAACCTTTACTATAGTTTTCTTCTTACTGTATATGCTATACAGAAGAATACTAGTACAGTATAGGAGGATGTGTGCCGGCCTGCCTTTGCCGGCCGGCACACACCACAACTAGCTTTAAAGTATACTACTTAACAGCTATAGGGCGGCAGCACTCTGGTTCAAATGCCTGTGCCGGCGGCAGCAGCTGCCGGCCGGCAACAGCCAGTGTTGGCCGGCAATGACTGCCGGCCAGCAACTACACAAGGTAGTACCCAGCTGCCGGCCACACTCTTGGTGACCGGCAGACAAGGACTGACATAAGCCGGCCGGCAAAGGTACAAGACCGATGCCAGCCGGCAGCAAAAGAACCAGAAGACTACACCTGCCCGGCTGCCGGCCTCATAGGCCGGCAGCCGGGACAGGTACAGCACTAGAAGAAAATAGAATGGATGCCGGGATAAGAGTGTACACAACCCCCCAAGCCCGGCAACCGAAAGAGTGCATATAAGGAAGGGGAGAAACTTAATTCAGGCTTCCTTGACCAATGCCGTCCGGCTCTGCCGGCAGGCATGGATGAGGGACCAAGAGAGGTCCGGGCAGCACTCGAAAACATAAGACCCTTGCCGGCCATTATCTCTGCCGGCCGGCAATGGGCTTAGTCAATTCCACATCCCAACCTATACTAGGTCCAGAAGTAGAATGACGTACAGTACAGTAATACCCCTGCCGGCCAGCTCTGCCGGCCGGCAAGGTACAGTACAGTAATGGCTAGGCCATTACGGAGATAGAGGGGGAAGGGACAAGAGGGTCCTGCCTACCTTGCTTTAGTGACAGATCACCCGCAGCCAAGAACTTTGTCTTAGCCTAAGGGAGATCTAAGGGAAAGGGCCAGCAATACTTGCCAGCTTCCAGAGCACCAAAGCAAGGAAGGCGTTGCTACTCCCAAGGGAAGAACTTATCCTCCCCCGAGAACAGCAACAGGACTTAGTCTGGTCGATCACAAAAGAAGGAATCATAACTTACAGAAACCTTCGGTAGTGACCTAAGGGAGCTAAGCTCCCTTTGTAAGTGTTAGGTCAGCGAGGGGGACTCTGCCCCAAGCCAGACAACACGGACTCAGACTAAAAACTCTGTTGTTCTGTCCCTCTTTGAACCAGACTTTGCTGGAACAGGAAGGTACAGTAACACCCTAGTATAGTTTTATCGAAAATAAATTCGGAAAAAACCACTTAGGGATAAGCCCAAGGCTTAAACAGAGGGAAAGGGATTGCATACCTTCTCCGAAGAAAAGAAAGCAACCGGGGAGTATGATAAAGTATACTAAGGCTCCATAAGCAATTAGCCTAGGCACCAAGAGAATCGATTACTTAATTCACCGAAACTCTCACGTATACAATCTTGGAAATATTCCACACAGTCTAAAATGTATAAAATATAGCCTAAAGCTTCAATAAAATTTTAATTACACTCGGAAAAACCAAAATCATGCTTTAAGTACTAGGACCAAACGACTAGGCTACATGGCCTAGCGTAGGCCAGAATGGCGAATACTTCACCAAATAATACTAAGCACGAAAGGAAATCCTATGTAAAGCTAAATAGCTAAAATTTATTAAAGCAAAACAACCAGGAATGTCACTCTGACTAACTAATTTATACCTAGCGAGTGACAGTGTCCAGGACACCTCTGGTAGGCTACGGCTCTTGTATCAAAGATTAATCCTATTAATCACTCAAAATTTTACCAAGAGCCTACATTTATACATAACAGACACTATACTCAACTTATCCGAGGCCAACGAAGACGGAGAAGCCATGAAAAGCTGAATAAA
>NC_090754.1:8920840-8930840 GCF_036898095.1 Palaemon carinicauda
CCAAATTCTTTATTTTAACATTCAGGCTTATATATTTTATTAGGTGCCGAAAAAATGATTTATTTTTTAAATGTTTTTTAAAATGCAAATGTTCTATAGTCTCTTCAATTACATATTACTAGCGTACTAACTGCTTTTCGTGCACAACACTTTTCCAAGACAATATTACTTCTTTGAACGAATGAAGGGGCCAGTTTCAAACGGCTTTAAATTGAATTAAATAAGGAGTTTTGTCTGGACATGGCAAAACGTTCTGTTTGAGCTCCAATTTATTTCTCTTTAACCTACGCCAAACAAGGATGTTAACGGCGATAAATATCATCACTGTAACGCTGATTACTGCTAGTAACACGTAGAATCGACGTTTTGCATAATTCAGTGTCGGGTGGTCCATCTCGGTCATTTCATCAACCGCTTAGCCACACATGCATGTATGGGAGAGGTAAAGATGGACTTGTTGTCGACCACAGTGAAGTTCGCGAAGTAGGCTCGTTCTCTGATGATAGTCTTGATTCCATGAACCATGTAATTCAGGGACGTACTGATACAACCAAAATGCTGCAACGAAGATTTGGGAATAGGAGGTGGATCCGTCCGGGCATGATACATTGAAGCTGGCCTTGTCATATCATATCCACGAGCCGTTGTTCATTCTGCAATTTGAACATATCATCGTCAAAGGGATTAAAGCTTTTCCAGACAATTTTCATGTGTATGGGAGAGAGCACCGTCTAACACTATACCTAACTCGCATGAATCCATTGAGTTTTTATGGAATTCAAAGGAGTCCAGCTGTACATATTTTTTTTATCCATTGCATCTGGACAGTGAGTTATTTGATTTAAGTCTTTAATGACTGTACATGTTTCCTTGTCTGGGGAAATCAATACGTGTCCTGTCAAACTGGATATTACTGGATTTGAGTGATTCGTCATGAAATTCGGAAATGGTGATGTCCTGTTAGATTGCCAGGCATCAGAAGAATCAAAGGGAAATGTAATCATAATCCTGTGATTTTCAACGCTTACTGTAATTAGGCTGTAATAAAATTCTAACCTACGTGCGTCTAACAAAGGTACATAACGTAATTTCTCCCGTCCGTTCTCCACAATTAGTTAAGTCTCTTATTGGCAACAAATGGGGTGACAGTATACCTTTAGTCGCTAACGTGATAGCTTCCACATAGTCTTTTGATTTCTCAATGAAATGTGTAATTCTATAATGTATGTGATCTATTTTTGAATCATAATACGTTAATGTTGCCAAAAAATCTTGTACTTCCATAATCTGACTGATATTACTAGAATGTTCGTTTACCAAACTCATAATTTGATTGATTCAAGCTAACTGATTCCTTAGCTCTGACATAATCAATTCATTTTCATGAGTCAAAAACTCAATTTTCTTATTTTGATTACTAATCTTAAGACAATTGGAAATTCCTAAGCCTAAACATGCAATAGAACCAAAGATATTTAGTGCAGCAAAAATAAACGGGTTACGTTTCTCAAGATTATCGTGTCCTACTGTCCACATCAAAAGGTCACGAGCCAAAGATTCTGCCTCATAAGTCTTATTTTGTAAGTCGTCGTATAGCATCTCTGCAACTTTTAGTGTCAATGCAACCGAACTCTCTGTATTAAAAGGAAAGTGTCTTCTATGCATTTCATTTAATGAAACAGCAAACCTTGAAATGGCGCTATTTAAGCTAGTGACGTCATTCTCTGGGAGAAAAATTCCTTGCATGTGCACTTCAACAACTACGTTACTTGATGTAATAAAAACGTCTTATTGTCTTTAAACCTATAGGGCCATATTTAAAATCTTTACTTTTAGTTTTAGAGCTCATCTCACACGAGAAAAATGTCTGAGGGAACAATATCACTCCTGACAATAAAAACTTCATCTTGGAAACCTGTAATGAGAAAAATATATGTAATTACTCCTGTATTAAGAAGAAAAAACTTTTAACATATAATGTTCACAAAAGTAAAAAAAAAATCAAAATCTTTCCCTCACTTCTTTTCCTCTTATTTTAATTTCTTATGTGAGCCAATGGTACGATTCTCTCATCAGTGGGTTGGGATACGTTTTGAACTCTAAACCTATTGGCCGTTAATGTTTCCAAAATGTTAAATGGGCCTTCAAACTTAGGTGTTAGTTCATAATTGAGTCCTTTACGTACATTTACCTATATGTATACAGTATCACCCACGGTATATGTTTTAGTTGGCTGCGCCATTTTATCCTGATTCCGTTTCATTATGATTGTGATTCTTCTAAATTCTTTCGAAGGATATCAAAACGACTTTTGTTTTGCATTTATATATTCTTTCAAAGGATTTGATAAATTATTTGTAGGCGTTAATACATGGAAAGGTGTTCTAACAGGGGTACCATGCAATGCCTCGTGCGGTGACATTTTAATTGATATATGATATGAATGATTCAGAGTACTCAGTACCACAGGTATTGTAATATCCCAGTTGGCTTCTGATCCCCCTAGTGTTACTCTTAATATATTCAAAACCTTCCTATTCGCTGTTTCCACTAGCCCATTCGACTCTGGGTGATATATCATGGTATTCATTTTCTTTATGCTAAGGAATTCACACAATGTGGTAAGAAAGTGATTATTAAATTCTCCAACCGAGTCTGAGATTATCATGTGTGGAATTCCATGTTTACAAATGTAACACTCGTAAAACTTCCTAGCGCATTCAATCGCAGTTTTAGTTTTAAGCGCTATTAGTTCTGTATAACGATTTAAAGCATCTACAATTACTAAGAGGTGCTTATTTCCTCTGTCTGACTCTTAAAATCCTGTTAATAAATATAAATGTATCCTTTCAAAGGGTTGATTGGGCACGGGATAAGCCCCTAGGCTGACAGGTGTTTTCGTATGCCCTTTGTTTTCCTGACATGTGCGACAATTAGCTATGTGTTTTTTTATATTTGTAAGCATCGTATGCCAACAAAACAATGATTTGGCTTTCTGTGACCTTAATGAGAACCCCGGGTGTCCATGCAATGGATTTGCATGCAACAAATTTAGGACAGTGGAAATAAGTGAGATTGGTACCACTACCTGGTCGTTAGTTACATGTGGTGTATTGCGGGTTTTCCTTGTCACGGTTTTACACAGATTAATGTCTTTGATTATATAATTCTGCTGCTTATACTTTATATATTCCTTTTCCTTATGATTGCCTTTCAAAGCATTTATAATATTTTCTAATTTCTGATCTTTTCTTTGCTCAGTCTGTAATAATTCAGCACTCCAGCCCAAATCTTCTTGTTCAGATATCGTTTTAACAATAGGCATGGATGTTGATATATCTATTAATTCAGCTAAAGGCTCCGTACAAGATGACACGGGGTTGCGTGATAATGCATCAGCAATGATATTTGCTTTCCCAGGTAAATACCCTATTCTCGCGCCAATGTCTTGAATGATCAAATGCCACCGAGTTCGTTTTGGGCTGTGGCTGAAGCCTTTAAAGAAGTCGGATAGAGGTTTATGATCAGTAAGAACCTTAACGGGATAACCGTATATTATGAACTTAAAATGCACTAGTGAATTAACAATAGCTAGCCCTTCCTTGTCTATTACTGCATACTTACTTTCGGATGTTCTCAGTTTTTGAGAATAAAAAGCTATCGGGAAAAATTGTTTTTCATATTGCTGAAGCAATACCCCACCTACTCCTAAGTCTGAGGCATCTGTTGCAATGAAGAATTCCTTACCGAAGTCAGGAAATTTTAAAATAGAAGAACTACACAGTTCATCTTTCAAGGTATTAAACGCCTGTTGATGCTGCTCAGACCATATGAAATCAACGCCCTTCTTCGTAAGATCAGTTAAGGGAGCGGCTATTATTGAATAATTGCGTATAAAACGCCTGTAATATCCACTACAACCCAGAAATTGCTGTATTTCCTTGACATTAGTAGGTATCGGAAAGTTAGGGATAGCCGACACCTTATCATGGACTACTTTAAGAACTTGACTTGACACCGTAAAACCCAAATAGACTAATTCTGTTTTGAAAAATTCACACTTACTAATCTTTACCCTTAAGTTATGTTGTCTTAGTCTCTGTAGTACTAGTTCTAATTTACGTAGATGTTTTTCTAAGGTGTTGGAAAAGATTACAAGGTCGTCCATATAGGCATGCAATATATCCCCTAGCAAGTCTCCAAACACTATGTTAATCATTCTTGTAAATGTTATGGGAGCACAACGTAAACCAAAAGGCATCCCTAAAAATTCATACTGTCCCCTGGCTGTGCTGAAGGCTGTGTATGGGACACGATTTTCTTCTAATAATATCTGGTGAAAGCCTTTAAGTAAGTCCAAACTGGTAAAATATTTATTCTGACCTAACAAAGATAAAATATCGTCAGTACATGGCACTGGGAATCGATCAGGGATCGTCTCCTCATTTAGGGGACGGAAGTGTACGCAGATACGCCATGTTCGATCTTTTTTCGATACAACTATTAATGGAAAATTATAAGGGCTCTTCGATTTCCTAATGACTTCTTCTTCTAGCATTTTACCTACTTCATCATTTATTTCATTCTGGAATTTCATAGAGAGTCTGTACGAGGGTACATAGATAATTTTCTGCTTGTCCATTAACCTTATTTGATGCTTGATCACATCTGTTTTTCCTAAGGATCCATCCATAGTGGAAAAAACCTCATGATATTCAGTTAAAAGTCCAAAAATTTTCCGCTGAATTTCTTCTTTTTGCATGTCTTTATTGATTTTATTTTTAATAGATGGCAAAAGTGATTCATCCGCAACTGATTGAGCGTGATTGATTTCAGCAACGGTAAGAATACGATGTTTATAAATTTCTACATCCAAGATATGTTGATTTTTGTGAATTACTAAAGTGGTATTTAAATGATTACAGACTTCAATATTACATTATTGATGTGAGCCTACTGTATAATAAGCTTGTGTGACACAAAATCCGTTAGTTTTCAAAGTATCGGAAAAGATTAATATTTCAGATCCCGGTAATGTTTTCTTTACTTGCACTATTAAATTCGAAGGTACGTTCGGCTCGATAGATTGCGTGCAAGATGATATTACGGGTGAACGAGAATTCTGTTGGGTCGCGTATATTATTTCTTTATTAGTGAGACAAGTTATTGGTTCTTCAATGTACGTCACTGTTTTATTTGTCGTCTCCTTTTTATCCAAAACTGATTTTAAGGTATTAGAAGACTTATAGAATTTTCCTTTGATGTACACGCCGTGCTTGGCAGGGGCTAAGATAATGTTTTGTTTACTCATAGATGGGTATCCTATAATTACAGCTGGATACATATCATTGTTTTGTACAACAACAAATGTATCGGCAATCGTGCGCTTACCGACCTTGAACTGAACATGAGTTACTCCTATTACATTTAATTCATTATTTCCTATACCCGAGAGCCTTACTCCGGACTTTTCTATTGGGAAGTTCGAAAACAACAAATGATGTGTCCTCAAATCCATGATATTACGTGGACTACCAGAGTAAAAAAATAATGTTAATGATCTGTGATCTAAATTTACAGCATAGGAAAATCTATTGCCTCACAATGATCTGATAAAACATTAAATTGATTATTCAATACTACTGATGTTGACATTAATGATCTTGACCCAACATCACTCTCTTCCCCACTGGAGTTAATTGTGGTATTTGCTTTGCTCTGCAAATTCTGAAAATTAGTCTGACTTTGCGAGTTCTGGTTTGACGACCCAGGATCAGCGTTATTCGAAGAACTGTTTGTTTGTTTTTTATTCTGAACTACATCGACGTTTGGCTGTTTCTTCTTATTGAAATGAGGATTTTTCTTTTTATTTCTATATGGAACTGACTGTGAAATTGACTGTGTATTTCTAGGATTCTGTTGTGTCTTACTCGAGTAGCACTGACTATATGTATGAGTCGAACTATTATGTAAGGAACAGAATCTTGTTCTGCAGTCCGCAATCAAGTGACCTTGACGTTTGCATTTATAATACGTCATTCCTGCAACTTCACTATTATTAACTACATTTACTTGTTGTGGCTTTGTTTCATTTTTTGCAAAAACTTGTAGAAACACGGGATCAAGATCAGGACACTTAGCCATATGTTTCTTTATCTGTTTATATACATCCAATTCCGTACTTGCTGGCGCTAACTTTTTATCAAAACACTGCACTAAAGCTTCAGGCAACATAAGTGTCATGCAAGTTAAATACATTAATCGTAAGAAATCTTTCACGGAGATGTTATCTCTAGTAACCCAAGTGGAATTACCTAAAATATCTTGATATTCGTTAAGCCTATCGGCTATGAGAGCTGCTCTTTCAATAACATTAAGCCGAGTCATAGTGGCTTGATTAGGTGTATTTCTTACTGTTAAAACTACATCTAAGGCTTCCTCACCTTCATAGACTGCACGTAGCCTAACTTTGAAATCATCCCAGGTAACTGCTTCTTGAAATGAAACACCCCTCAAATACGCACTCGCATCTCCTTTAGAAAAGTCTATAAAACTTTTAGTTTCTTGTAATTGTACAAATGGGTCTATAATCTGTTTAGCATTTAAATGGGCATCGACGGATGAAATCCATGACTCCACATTCTGAGGCAAGAACCCATTAACCCGACCTTGAAAAGGAAGGATTGCAGAGTGTCACAATGGGAGGGGGGTTACCATGTCCTGGGGTTGGGTTACTCGGTGTAGGGGTGGGGCTCACAGGGGGCGTCATGTTTACTGTATTTCTTTTTCTATCTCTACGACTCCTTGCAATCTTATCAAAATATCTATATGAATACAGAAGTCCAATGCGTAAACGCATAAGCACTAAATGATAAAGATTATAACAAAATCCCCCAAAACAATGATACTAATACAAAGATATTTCCTGAGAACTTCTGAAAGAAAACGGAATACAAAGATATTTCACGAGAACTTCTGAAAGAGAACGGAATTAGCACAGAGAGAAAAAAAAATTCTAGACGAGAATTTGAAGTTGAATACAGTTTCCTTAAATGAAAGAAAATTAAAGATTAGCAAACAACTCACCCCAGCAATATTGGACGATTGACTTGTGATAACTACACTTCACTGTCTAAAACTGAAATGAATAAAGAAAATGTACTTAGCTTGGGTTTACATGGGCGTAGGGTGATGTCGTCATTTCCTCTCTCTCTCACTGGATTGTTTCTTCTTATTGATGTTTGGGTGAATGTTTTCGGTCCGATTTTCGTTGAATGTAGTGCTTCCTGGATATGTTTCTTCAGTGTTTAGTAAACGTTGAATGTCAGTCCTTGGTTTTCTTAGGATGTTGATTGAAGATCCAGTTCCTCAGTTTGTATAACATTTATTTGTTGGTATTAAATGTTTTAATTTCTTCGGTGGACTATGGTACTTAGTCAAAATTGTAGATTCATTACTGTTGATTTCTTTAAGATCTTTCTCAGGTTCTTAGAGTTTTATTCGCTGGTTCTTGAAGATCTTTCTCTGGTTCTTAGAGTTTTATTCGCTGGTTATTGAAGATCTTTCTCTGATTCTTAGAGTTTTACCGCTGCCACCATTTATTGGTGTGCTACTGTTACTAACACACATTTGGGTTCCCTCCAAATGTCATCTTCAATGTGTTATAGATTAGATTTGGTATGTTACATCTTCAAGTAAAGTCTAGGTAAGTTAACTTTAAAATAGTTTATTCTTTAAAAACAGTATCAACATCTCCATCACAGGAGTATAGATGGTTTGGTCGAATGACCATTCCGTATGACATCTCAAAATGAACTGCTACAAATATCCATATTCACGTTAAAGTATACTTAGTTATCTCAGCACTTAATGGATTATAGTAAACGCAACATTCGCATCCTGCTTATGATATGACTATGGCATTTCTCACACTTCTCTTACTTCCACAGTGACCTGTATGTCATGTGTTTTAAACAAGTAATATATATATATATTTATATATATTATATATATATAGTATATATATATATATATATATATATATATATATATATATATATATATATATATATATATATATATATATATATATATATTTATATATATATATATATATATATATATATATATATATATATATATATATATATATATATATATATATATATATATATATATATATATAAAACCGGGGGTAGAAAGTAAATATCAGGAAAGGTTGCATATGACGAAGTGAGAGTAAGAGAAACTGGTAATTTAGAGGAGTGGAAGTTAGTAAAAGAAAATTTTGTTGGGATTGCAAGTGATGTGTGTGGCAAGAAGGTTGTTGGAGGCAGCATAAGGAAGGGCAGTGAATGGTGGAATGAAGGAGTGAAGGTAAAAGTGGAAGATAAAAAGAGGGCTTTTGAAGAAGGGCTGCAGAGTAATAGTATAGAGTAGTATGAAAATATTGAGAGAAAAAGGTGGAAGTAAAGCGCAAGGTACGTGAGGCAAAGAGGGCCGCTGACCTGAGGTGGGGTCAGGGATTGGGTCAGTCATATGAAGAGAATAAGAAGAAGTTTTGGAAAGAAGTGAATAGAGTAAGGAAGGCTGGCTCAAGAATTGAAGAGACAGTGAAAGATGGAAATGGAAGGTTGTTAAAAGGAGAGGAGGTAAGGAAAAGTGGGCGGAATATTTTGAAAGTTTACTGAATGTAGAGGATAATAGGGAGGCAGATATAATTGCCGTTGCAGGTGTTGAGGTGCCGGTGATGGGAGATGAGAATGAGAGAGAGATTACAATGAGGAAGTGAGGAGAGCACTAGATGAAACGAGAGTAGGGAAAGCATCTGGTATGGATGGTGTGAGAGCTGAGATGTTGAAGGAAGGGGGTGTGACTGTACCTGAATGGTTGGTGAGATTGTTTAATATGTGTTTTGTGCTGTCAATGGTACCAGTAGATTGGGTTTTTGCTTGTATTGTACCACTATATAAGGGTAATGGAGATGTGCATGAGTGTTGTAATTTAAGAGGTATTAGTTTGTTGAGTGTAGTTGGAAAAGTGTATGGTAGAGTAATGATTAATAGGATTAAAGATAAAACAGAGAATGCAATCTCAGAAGTACAGGAGGTTTTAGAAGAGGTAGGGGCTGTATGAATCAGATTTTCACAGTTAGGCAGATATGTGAGAAATATTTAGCAAAAGGTAAGGAGGTGTATGTTGCGTTCATGGATCTGTAGAAAGAGTATGCTAGAGTTGATAGGGAAGCAATGTGGAATGTGATGAGGTTATAAGGAGTTAGTGGAAGGTTGTTGCAAGCAGTGAAAAGTTTCTACAAAGGTAGTAAAGCATGTGTTAGAATAGGAAATGAAGTGAGTGATTGGTTTCCAGTGAGAGTGGGGCTGAGACAGGGATGTGTGATGTCGCCGTGGTTGTTTAACTTGTATGTTGATGGAGTGGTGAGAGAGGTGAATGCTCGAGTGCTTGGACAAGGAATAAAGCTGGTAGACGAGAATGACCATGAATGGGAGGTAAATCAGTTGTTGTTTGGGGATGATACTGTACTGGTTGCAGACAAAGAAGAGAAGCTTGACCGACTAGTGACAGAATTTGGAAGGGTGTGGGAGAGAAGGAAGTTGAGAGTTAATGTGGGTAAGAGTAAAGTTATAAGATGTTCGAGAAGGGAAGGTGGTGCAAGGTTGAATGTCATGTTGAATGGAGAGTTACTTGAGGAGGTGGATCAGTTTAAGTACTTTGGGGTCTGTTGTTGCAGCAAATGGTGGAGTGGAAGCAGATGTACGTCAGAGAGTGAATGAAGGTTGCAAAGTGTTGGGGCCAGTTAAGGGAGTAGTAGAAAATAGAGGGTTGGGCATGAATGTAAAGAGAGTTCTATATAAGAAAGTGATTGTACCAACTGTGATGTATGGATCGGAGTTGTGGGGAATGAAAGTGATGGAGAGACAGAAATTGAATGTGTTTGAGATTGAGTGTCTAAGGAGTATGGCTGGTGTATCTCCAGTAG
>NC_090754.1:8935840-8950840 GCF_036898095.1 Palaemon carinicauda
TGCCTGAAATGATAGTAACTAGGTCAGGATTAGATACAGATATTGACTACGGTCATAGAATGTTCGAGGATTCGAATGTAGGTAATAGAGGCGGTGATGATGATCTTAGCATGAGTGTAGCTGTGGAAACCGACTCTATCAATGTTGATAATGTGAGAGAAGATGATGATGTAGCTGTTGAAAGAAGTGATGTACAGATAGACAATGTAATAGGCCCAAGTAATAGCAGCTGTAGTGTTTCAGAAACTTAAATGCTGAATAAGGATGAACTAGTTAAGATGCAGAAGGAAGATGAAACTCTAACTCGAATTTTTGAGTGTGAATTGGATGATGAATCTGAAAATGTTTGTATGGAAACATTTATTCTAAAAGACAAACTTTTGTGTCGCTATGTTCGCCCTAAGACAGCTAGCAAAGAGGAGGTCATTGAGCAATTAGTAACTCCTAGAAAACTTCATGAATCAATTTTGAAATTAGCACATGATGAACAAGGACATTTTGGAGTAAATAAAACATTCAAGTGTATAAGTAAAACGTACTTTTGGCCTAAAATGAAAAGTGATTTGAAGAGATATGTTTTAAGTTGTCACGAATGTCAAATGGCTGGCAAACCTAATCAAGTAATTCCCAGGGCTCCGTTATGTAATATTCCATCGGTAGGAGAACCTTTTGAGAATGTCGTAATTGATATACTAGGCCCTTTGCCCAGAAGTACGGGAGGGAATATCTATCTATTAACAATCATTGATAGACTGACACGATATCCAGAAGCAATCCCAGTAAGAAATTGAAATGCAAAAACTGTAGTTAAACGCTTGTTGAACTATTTCTCTAAATTTGGACTTCCTTGTGTCATACAGAGTGATAATTGTAGCAATTTTGTCTCAAAGTATTTCAGAGATAAAATGAAAGAGTTAGGGATTAAACTTGCAACTTCCACCCCGTACCACCCTGAATCATAAGGAATTGTTTAACGTTTTCATCAAACTTTGAAAAGTTGCTTAAGGAAGTTGTGTAATAATTTCAAAAATGATTGGGAAGAAAAGTTACCTTTTGTCTTCTTGCCTTTACGATTAGCTCCTAATGACACCACGGGATTTAGTCCTTTTGATTTGTTGTTCGGTCACACCGCCAGAGGACCTTTAGAAATTTTAAAGTGTAAGTTAATGCAAGAAGAAGGTAGAAAGGATTACATACAGAATATCGAAGATTACAAAGAGGATTTAAGGAAAGCCTGGCAGTTAGCAAAAGAAAATAAGAGCAACCGTCAAGGGGAAACTAAAAGGAAGTAAGATCTTAAGGCTAAAGATAGAATTTTCCATGTGGGTGATAAAGTCTTAGTATTAGTCCAGAAAGAAGGTCCCTCATTATCTTATAAGCTCGAAGGTCTATATCCTATCATAGATAAAAGGAGAAATTTAAATTACTTAATTGATATGGGTAGGCGTAAAGCTAAGTGGTTGCACATCACCTTGCTAAAGAAACATAATGAACGTCCAGTGCCAGTTGTAACCGTGTCGCAGAGAGAGATTACTTTTGAGAAGAACTCTGATGTTAATAATTTCACGTTGTTTAATTCTAGTTTAGAGGAAGAAAAAACAAGGGAATTATTCAATGTGTTTTCAAATTATCCAAAAACTGTTAGTGATAAATAGGGTTTGAGTAATCTTTTAGAACACAATATTGAGCTACAGGACAAAAAACTCATTAGACAAAGTCCTTATCGTCTAAGCCCAGAAAAAGCAAATTCAGTCCGACAGGAAATTAAGTATATGCAAGACACTGGTTTGATCGTTCCTAGCGAAAGTGATTGGTGTTCTCCAATAGTTCTTGTTAAGAAGGAAGATGTATCAGATAGGTTATGTATTGATTTTAGAATAGTGAATAGTGTTACAAAATAAAGTATTTTCCCCCTCCCCAGGATAGAAGATTGTTTAGATAAAATAGGAAATGCCAAGTTAATTTCTAAATTTGATTTGGCCAAAGGTTATTGGCAAGTACCTTTAAGTAGTCGAGCACAGAAAATATCAGCTTTCATAATGCCTTTCGGTAGTTATGAACCCAAAGTTACGGCTTTTGGTCTACGAAATGCAGCTAGTACTTTCCAAAAGTTAATGAATAGGGTTTTAAATGGAATTGATAACTGTGTCGTGTATTTGGATGATCTTGTAGCATTTTCAGATACGTGGGAGCAACCTTTACGCATTTTAGCTAAAATATTAGCAGTCCTTGAAAAAGAAAAACTTGTTTTAAATCTGAAGAAATGTGAATTCGGAAAAACCTCGATCACATATTTGGGTCATAAGGTGGGTCTAGGTAAGATTTGTTCAAAGGATGGGAACATAGAGGCTATGGTCAACTTCCCAATCCCTACCAGTAAAAAACAGGCAATGAGATTCATCGGAATGATTTCACATTTCTGCTGATTTGTTCCTATTTTTTTTCAGAAATAAGTGCTCCAATAACTAATCTTTTCAAAATAAGACGAAGTTTTGTATATGATAATGAATGTATCAAAGGTTTCAATAAGTTAAAGGCCATAATGATTCACGAGCCCGTACTAATGTTGCCTGATTTTAGCAAGGAATTTAATTTAGCAATAAATACAAGGGATATTGGCATAGGAGGAGTTCTGTTGCAAGAAGTAAACAGGACTAAGCACCCTGTAGCATATTATTCGAAGTAGTTAAATAAAGCAGAGCAGAATTATTCAACTATTGAGAAGGAATTGTTTAGCTTAGTCTTAACTTTACAATATTTTGAGATATATGTACGTAGTGGTCATGTTTTAACTGTGTATACTGATCACAATCCTTTAGTTCACATAGATAGGTTTAAGAATAAGAATAAACATCTCATGCGTTGGAGTTTAGAATTACAAGATTACGATTTAAAGATAGTTCATGTAAAGGGAAAGAATAATGTAATAGCCGACAGTCTTTCTAGAGATTTTTCAGAATGATATGGACGTCTGTTTTTTTTTTTTTTTTTTTTTTTTTTTCCATCAACAAGTAAGAGTGTATTTTGGATTAGTTACGTGATACGAGAGTAATGAAGTAATTGTCTCTCAGTTTAGAGATAAGTGATTTTCTCCCTTGATAATTTTGTTTAAAAAAAAGATAAAATCAGTATATTTTCCTTTTTTTTTTTTAGGGGGACGTGTCATGGGTGGATAGAATAATATAGAAAAGAATGTTAGAACATATGAATTTTCTACTCTTAAGAAGCAGGAAGAGGAGGTCCCGCTAGTGTTTACTGGAAACGGTCACCACCGCTGTTTGAGATCAAGATATTTATTAGATGTGCCTAGATCAGCAGACCTTGGGCATAACGATCGTCTGTTGTAGCAGTTCGAGGAGCCAGCGTTATAGAAGAACCCATAGGACATGAAGACCTGGTTGTCGCCGAAGAATATCTATTAACGTAAGGTGAACACGTCTCGATTCAATTATAGGGCCCTATGGATCATGATTACACCAGCAGAGGGTTCGGGAAGATGCAATCAAAGAGGTGTGGTTTTAAGGAAAACCAATGAGGATGAAGAAAGGAGAAAATTTCCTTATATAGAATTGTCCATAGTTAGCCCCTCTCATACAGGAGTATATAAACTTCAAAGAGAACGAGAGAGGGGGAGTACGCAAAAGAGAGGATGAGAGAGAGAGGACGAGAGAGAGAGGACGAAAAGGAACAAGCACGGAAAAAGAGAGAGAACGTAAGGACCAGAATGCAGACGTGACCAGCCTTACGACAACTTGTCCGAGATGTCAGAACGAGATGACCCCTGTTGTTATTACCAACCACGAAACACCCAGACCTGAAGTATCTACGTTCTTGATTCGTCAAGATCTGCTGTGAAGAGTATCATCGTTTCTTTCAAGTATTATTTGTCTGCTTTCTTGACTGTTCCCCTATTTGCTGAAGTGTAGTTTGATGAGATGATTTTTTTTGTTCAATTTTGTGCTTCCCAAGTACTCAATCAAGAAACATTAATCTTTGACTAGTTATAAATAGAATTATGTTTTCTTTCGCGAGTTTTCTTTCTATATTCCCTTTTTTAATTTGGGTGATGGTCGATATATCCTAATTTAATCAGCCAATTCAAAAGAACCTGGTTCGATCCCCACGAGGATCGATAACACGCATAGACTCCCAAAATTATAAGCATTGGTTTATGATTACATGTCTATGATTGAGAACGGAAAATGATTATGAAAATTAATTCTTGGTTTAAAAAGTTAGTTAACTCTGTGTTTCCTTCTACGGTTGTGTCGCGGGGTTTCCCATCTCCGAAGAAGGCTTTTCAATCTTTTTCTTTCTTTGTATTGTTTTAGCCATATTACAAAGTTGGTGGTCTTTATTTTCGAAAATCTGACGAAATACCACTTAACTAGCTCCAAACATGTGTGACAGAGGACTGGACGAGTAAACGTAATTTGTGAAACTCAGAGACTCAGAGACTAAGTTCGTGTCACTGCGAACCTTGACCGCGACAAAGTTACTGTGCCAGTTGATGTCTTGTTAGACTCCGCCCACAACTTCATATATGATTCGTTATTTGTCTTATATAAATTACTATGGTAGCTAAAAAGTCAGATTCATTAATTTTTTTTTTTACATATTTATCATAGTAAAAAAATATTAGATTATTTTTTTCGTAATGAGTTAGCTGATATTTTGATATAAAATAAGAATATAGCATTAATTCTCTAAAATCATACTCAATGGAATATATCATATATTGAGTGAAGTTTCAAAATGCTTCTTCCCGGGAGCCTAGTCTCATTAAAAATGTGAAGAAGGTAAGAGTTGCCAGTTAGTGACTTTCGAACAAAAATCGCTGCATTCAGGTATCACGAGTCTTGCTGTATACTTTACATCAGCATCCTGGAAAGTATGGGTAAGCATGAATATTCTAGTGGACATTGTGGACATATGAAAAGTAGCCCCTGCTCTGTAAATTCGTACAGGTCTATAATGAAGACTATTCCCCTTCCATGAGTAAAATTTTGGTGACGTTTGGTTTCTAATGCCTTTTCATCACTACTTGTCTTTAGGGTAGATAGTATTGCGGACTGCATTGGTATTTTGGCATAGATGAGGTGATTATTTTTCCTAAAATGAAAAATATCACCAGGTTCGATTGTTCTTTTTTTTTTTTTTTTTGCATCAATTTTGCAAATTTCAAATGAATTTCCTTCTACCCCTTTACTTTCAGCTGCAAGTCACATTGGTAGTTTATGCTTTCTGTGGGAAGGCATAAGTACGTTTACCCCTTTTTCCAACCAATCAGCAAGTTTTTATACATCCAATTCCTTTGAGACCTTATCACAAATAGCTCCCATGGTGTTCAAGTTGGTAATTTTAATAGCAATAGCATTAAAAATTGCACCAAACGCTTCGTCATGAGTATCAAAGGATATGTAATAGTAGGTAGTAGGTTGGCCATGGCACCAGCGGCCCGTTGTGATACTACCGCTAGAGAGTTATGGGGTCCTTTGACTGACTAGATAGTGCTACATTGGATCCTTCTCTCTGGTTACAGTTCTTTCCCTTTGCCTAAACAGGCACCAAATAGTCTGGCCTATTTTTTACAGATTCTCCTCTGTCCTCATACACCCGACAACACTGAGATTACCAAACAATTCTTCTTCACCCAAGGGGTTAACTACTGCAATGCAATTGTTCAGTGGCTACTTTCCTCTTAGTAAGAGTAGAAGAGACTCTTTAGCTATGGTAAGCAGCTCTTCTAAGAGAAGGACACTCCAAAATCAAACCATTGTTCTCTAGTCTTGGGTAGTGCCATAGCCTCTGTACCATGGTCTTCCACTGTCTTGGGTTAGAGTTCTCTTGCTTGAGGGTACACTCGGGCACACTGCTTTATCTAGTTTCACTTCTTCTTGTTTTGTTAAAGTTTTTATAGTTATATAGGAAATATTTATTCTAATGTTACTATTCTTAGAATATTCTATTTTTTGTTTTTTCCTTCTCTCACTGGGCTATTTTCCCTGTTGGGGCCCCTGGGCTGATAGCATCCTGCTTTTCTAACTAGGGTTGTAGCTTAGCATATAATAATAATAATAATAATAATAATAATAATAATAATAATAATAATAATAATAATAATAATAATAATATCCATGAATCTTATTTTCGATTCTCGAAGGTCATCCGTATTTCTTTTATTAACCAATAGAACTTAAAAGCTTTATGCGTATCATCATAACTTATCTCTAAAGGAATTTAGGCACCAAGAAGGATTCGCAGTTTCCTTGTGTTACCCAAATTACCTATTTTTTATATATCAGGGGAGTGGTCTTTTTAAGTTCCAAGGTTGTCAACAGAAATTTCCTTAAATAAGTTAGCAGAGGTCGTCAGCAGTGTCTACGGTTTGCCATTCGGTCCAAAGGTACAAAAAGCATAAATTTCACTCATTATTTTTTCTTTTTCTGGGGGGAGGGGGCAAGGGGATAATTATAAAGCTGAAAAAAAAATAGCGGAAAAAATTAATTTGTAGGAAAGAAAAAACAAGGCTGTCTGACATCCCAAGAGAGAGCCTATTATCCTTTTATCAAATTGATTCCTCCACCAATGACACCTACGAGACATGTTTCTCAAATGCCCACTCCCTACCTTACCACAAACGGATGGTACCACTATGATTAGAGTGGCTCAAGTGTGTGTCAAATCCGCTTGATGGGACTGAGAATATTTCAGGAATACGAACATCCCCTCTTTAATCATAGTGGCAGGTAAACCGGACAAAATGCCGAGAGTCCAATCTCTGTGAAATCTGAGGGACAATTTTCAGCACAAGAATAGTTCCACGTGCCAGTAAGGGAATACTGACACTCCTAGGAGTCCAAACATTATCGTGTAGGTGGCAAGACCACCACATCTCCCTCAATTGATCTTAGATATAGAATCCAGTTTTGGATATAATGTCCTCTCAAAAGATATTTGGAGAGTGAAATGGGCAAGAGAATTTTGACAGCAAGGGAGAGACAGTTGATAAATAGGAATGATAATGAAGTAGTAATCAGTGTTAGAAAAAGAATGATCGAAATTTCGAGTCAAACTGAGGAAAAAAAATCCCCAGTTTGAGAGCCCTCTTGCCCTCCACAAGGCTTCAGCACTGAAATGACATGCTGTGTGTGTTTGATACTGCCACATACATCCATGCGATAAATGGAATAGGGGGTGACAAATTAAACTAGTAGGTTCTTTAAAATCTTGTATAATGAAGATAAGCGGACATAAATGTGACAGCAGCGGGAAGCAGGTCCATGCTTGTCACTACAGGGACCACTGAACAACGACTGACTACTATATGCACATAGCGGAAAAAAAACCAGTGTTGACACATATAATTACATTGTTGCCATGATGCATAATGAAAAAGTGGTCTTACTGTACGTGTAATGGGAAAAAGATAAATGGAAATAAATATCATTCTTCTACAAAATAATAATACAGCAAATGTACATTAACGTTCATAAACTGTACGTAATGTAAATAATATACAGCATAACATTAGATATCTATACACTTCCCTCCCCCTTTACACTCGTAGCAGTGTCTCGAGTGGAACATTAATTTTTCTGAGCTAGTCGAGGTGAATGATGAGGGATATAGGAGGGTTCGGATGATGGCTCTCTTTCATATCCAGAGCAAGGGAACACAGGGTCTTGGGGAGAGGTGTCATCTCTTATATTAGCCACTGCGCATAAATGTCTTCAGTTTTGAAACCATACACGACCACTTGGAAGGCGTACTTCATACTTTCTTGACATTCTGCGGCCCATCATGATACCAGCCCTATCACATCGAAGCGTTGGCAGATGGTGAGCTTCGGTAGAGGGCGGGCATGAGAATTTTAAAGGCTCACAACCTGGTCGGTTTTGGCTTCTGCGCGGCGGTCGTAATCTTCAGTCTTAGTTTGCCACTCCTCTTTGAACGATCTGGGGTGGGTTGGAACACAAGTTCGGGGAGGATGGCCATGGAGAATTTGCACAGGGGAGTGTCCAGCAAGGGTTCGGTGTATTCCAAAGCTCCAACAGTCCTCTATCAAAGGCTTCACAATCTATGTTCCCGGATGGAGCAGTCTTGAGGAGGTGTTTAATAGCTTTCACGGCAGCTTCTGCATGTCCATTGGATTAAGGGTTATGTTGAATGATGATGTGATGAACTCCCCAGCGGTCAGAAAATTGCTTGAAGTCGTGGCTGGAAAATGGGGGCCCCCCATCAGTTTGTAAGTGAAGTGGAACACCAACCTCGAGGAAGAAAACACAGAACATTCTTGTAACTCTAGCTGCAGTTGTGTCATGTCCACAGGGAACAACCATAGGCCAGCCTGAAAGTCTATCAACAATAACAAGGAAGGATTTTCCTGCTACGTGGAAGAAGTCATCTGACACATTTTTAAAGGGCCGGGATGGGTGGTCGTCACACATGTAAGGTTCCTATTGCTGACTAGGGAGAAGCTGTTTGCAGGCCTCACAGCTTTCTGCTTTACTCTTGATATCTGCATTGATGCCAGGCCAGAGTACTGTCTGCATTGCACGACATCGAGTAGCTTCAGTCCCTAGGTGACTGTCGTGGAGTCGATCCAAGGTGCGTCGACGGAAGGCTGCAGGTATGACGATCAGGGGTCCATACAATAACAACTCTCCATCCGCATAAAGGTTGTCCCGCAGCTTCCAATACGAGAGGACGGAAGCGTGCAGATCGTAGCAGTTGGTTGGAAAGTCGATGGATACATAGTGCACGAGACAACTGTAATCTTGATCCTGAGATGCGGCCGTGCGGATTTCTTGTAGAGACTTATCCTCTTCAATGATGGGTCTTGTTTCCTGGTCGTCAGTAGAAATGGTGGTGCTGGCAACGATATGCCTTACATGTGCAGTATAAGTAGTGCATTCTTTTTCATCTTCAGGTGTGGGGCGACTGATTTGGGAGCGAGACAGGGCGTCTGGTATGCAAAGTTGTTTCCCTGCGCGCCATACTGCAGTGAATATGTAGAGGGCCATTTTCATCTTGAGGCATTGAAGGCATGGATTCTCAATAGCCTCCAAAGGATAGTAATTGAGAATCGGTATCAAGGGACGATGATCAGTCATTAAGGGGAAATGCTGAAATCCAGACAAGTTTAGGCGGCACTTAGCTATAGCCCAAGTGACTGCATGTAGCTCCAGTTCTATGGTGGCGTAACGATTTTCTGTATCCCTAAGGAAATGAGAGCCACACTGGACGAGACTCATCTGACCTCGGCGGTTATCTTGAAGTAGGGCATAACCGAGACCGTATAGGCGTGAGGCATCTGTTTGTAAAACTACAGGCGAGGCAGAATTGAAGGGTGTTAGGACATGCAGGGAATTCAGAGCTGTCTTGACTTTCTTAAATGCTCGTTCATGGTCGGGCATCCCGACAAATGAGTGTTTGGGGCTCATAAGTGGGCATAGTGGCTATGGTGCTTTTGCGATGTCTGGAGTGAAGTCGGCAAGTTGATTGACAAGACCCATAAACGACCTGACATCTGTGACATTGGAAGGTGTAGGAGAATCACGTAAAGCTGATACCTTGTCAGGGCCTGCTCCAGTACCATCGGATGATAAGACATAACAGCAAAAGTTAACTTTAGGGTCGGCTACAGTCAACTTGTCTTTGGTGAGGGTGATGCCATATTGATGGCATCTGGTCAGCATCTGGTGTACATGTTGTAGGTAGGAAGAGAGATCTCGTTGAAAAGGAGGATGTCATCTACAACCTTCTCAGATTTAGGAACACCGTGTAGTGCAATATCTCCAAGGAGGCAGTATGCATTGCCTGTTACTGAAAATCCCATTCGACTGTGACAGTGCTGGAATCTTCTGTACGGAGTTATTAATGTAGGTAGGTGGTGGTCCTCTTCTGCCAGCTCCATCTGCCAATAGCCATGCAGGGTATCCGCTGTGGTGAAGTACTTCACTGTAGGAGAGATGTTGCGGACGGCATCATGGGCCGTTGATGATGGGTGTGTAAGGCTGGCTACCGGAGAATTTAGATGGCTGTGATCCACAGTGATGCGAACACCTTTGTCCTTGGGTACCAAGACCATGGGATGGCACCATTTAGGGGGTTCATCCTCTACTGGTCTGATGATTCCTTGTTGCACCACGGAGCAAAGTTCTTTCACTTGATCTCTGAGAGGACACGGAATGGGCCTGGGCGTATGTACAGCGAAGGGTGTAGTGCTAGGTTTCAGGTGAATCTTCATTGGAGGGCCTGCCCTTTTTCTTAGTAGCTGGGTTTGTAAATCCTTCTTGGATATGAGGAAGCCGCTGAAATGCCGAAGAAAATAGTCCTTAATAGCTGCTCGTGATGTCATGGCGGAGGCAGGAAACTGAGCGCATCTGTTGACATGCGTTACCTTGAGGATGGGCTTCAGGAAGCCCGGTGATACTACGGCAAGGGCTCGGCAATGTTCACGAGACAGGAGGGGAGTGTGGATATCTTCATGAACATGTACGGTTGCAGAGCAAGACTTTTTGCCAAGACCCAGTGTTGCCTGGAAGTATCCTACAACCGGTGTCATGGGGGATCCCTCTGCTGTCACGACGTCTGTCATGGGTGGAGGTTCAAGGCTTGTCCGAGGTATGCGGAGTGCATCCAAATATACGGTGCCAATCACTATGATGTCTGCTCCTGTATTGGGGATTAGCTGGAGATGTGATGATATATTGTCAAATGACATAGAGACAGTGACTGGTGTAGGGGACTCACTACCCGGGTTATCACCCACGAAACGACAGCTGGTATATGACTTAGTAGTAGGAGTTGAAGCTGTATACCCAGTCTGACTTTTCATGGTAGACATGCAAATCTTCTCAAAATGTCCCTGTTAATTGCAGGTATTGCACTGAGCTTCCTTTGCAGGGCATTTCTGAGTGAGGGGCCAATGACCTGTGCGTCCGCAGTTATTGCATGATGCACTAGTAGCTGGGCATTGTCCGGAATCGTGTTTGCGAGAGGAATATTGATAAGGGTCATTGTTATGAGATTGGTGAGAGCGTTGGTCAGGAGATCGATGATAAGTCCTCTTGTGTAGATGTTGGTTCTTCTTGTATGTAGATACTGCGTTGACTTGGTTAGGGGAAGATGCAAAGGCTGATACAGTTGCACTTGTAGATTCGTAGGAGCGGCAGCATGTCACAAACTCTGCGAGGGCAGATAAGGGTTGGAGGGGGATAAGGTGTTGTATTAACTCTTCATCTCTCACCCCCGTCAAAATTACCATCTGCAATTGCCGTTCAGTGCAAGAGGTGGGGTTGCCAGTGCATAAGTCTACTTCATCAGCAAGATCTTTGAGGCGTGTGTAGTAGTCTGCAAACGATTCTCCGACAGCCTGTTTACAAGACAAAAATTCTCTGCGTCGTAAGGCTTCATTTCTAAGGCTGTGAAAATGCTTCTGCTGTGTATCCAACACCTCTGTAAGGGAATGTGATGTGTTGGGAGGGATGCCCAGTGTATGCATAAGCAGGCGCTGAATATCCAGGGAGATGCAAGTTCTTAGATGAATCAGCTTGGAAGTTTGATGCAATCTATCAAGTCCTACTAATGTTGCATAATCCTCAAAACAGAGTCTCCATTGGCGAAACGCTTGATACGTTGCAACTTGTTGCAAGAGAGGTGGGGGATGGACCGTAGGCTCGCTAGAAGTTGTGGGCGTATGCAATGAGAAGCCAGGGGTTGGGGAACAGGTGTAAAAGGAGGTGCAATTATCGGATTAGGTTGCGGGGGTTGCGATGCCGCAATCTGTCCTGATAGCAAGGAAAAAAGAGACATGAACACCTGGTTGTCTTCCTGTCTTGATTGCTCCATCTGTAATCTGAAGGTCTGCTCCTCTTGTCATCGTCAATCTTGCTCTTGCATGCTGGAAGTCTGCAGAAAATGGATGAGATGAAGTATATCATTATTGTGGTCTCCTCACCTATTTGGAGTCAGGGTACTGGTATCGTCAGCAGCAGCGGGGAGGTGCACAGGTACTTCGTCTCTCATCAGACCCTCCGTTTGATCCTCTGCCTAATCCGCTGTCTGATCCTCTGTCTGATCCATTAAATCATTTAGCCTTTCCTCTTGCTGAGCCATATTGAGTTTGGTGTCGTAAGAGAGCTTGAAATCTGTAGAGCGCCAGAAAAATATCCAAATCGCTGTATGTGAGCGAAAGAAAGCACTTTCGATAGATAAAAATTGCAATGTTTGTAAGTGAGCTTGTGAAATAAGTGGCAGTTGGGTAAGATGAGCGAGTGTGTGTTGCGAACAGAAGGGAGGTGGGTGGGGTGAGCATGCCTCTGGGCGAGCGCCTCGGACCTCAGTCACCATCGATGCATGAAAGAAGGAGGATGGGTGGTGGGGCTGCTAAGAAAAATGGCGCCAAAGTTCAAAAGTCCTAAAAAAATGTTGGCAAGGACACTAACATAATACAACACAGCACTATAACACACTGACACTCTAACCCTGCACTGCACAAACACTGTATCACTCTTAAGAGACACTGTAGTTAAAATCTTGAGTCACTGTAAGGGATGTGCCATGTGTGTGATACTGCCACAAACATCCAAGCGATAAATAGAATGGGGGATGACAAATAAGACTAGTAGGGTCTTTAAAACCTTGTATAATAAAGATAAACGGACATAAATGTGACAGCAGAGGGAAGCAGGTCCTTTCTTGTCACTACAGTGACCACTGAACAACGACTGACTACTATATGCACATGGCGGAAAGAAAAGCAGTGTTGTCACATATAATTACATTGTTGCCACGATGCATAATGAAATAGTGGTCTTACAGTACATGTAAGGAGAAAAGATAAATGGAAATAAATATCATTCTTCTACAAAATAATAATAAAGCAAATGTACATTGATGTTCCTAAACTGTACGTAATGTAAATGATATACAGCATAACATTAGATATCTATACACCGTACAGAAATCCAATGACTTCATCAGGGCATGCTCTCATAGAGAAGGACCCTGGTTAGAGGGGGGGGGGGATGTGTGGTAATGTGTGTGCCTCTTTCCTTAAATATTTAGCCGTCATTTTTGACATATCACGTTAACTAGTCACATGAAAATTACTGCAGTAAATGCAAAGATTCCCAGTCACAGAATGAAGATCTCACAAGAGTGAGGAAAGAAGTAAAAAAGATTGTTGAACATAGAAAGTCAATAGGCGATCATCAAATAACTAAGGAGAGAAAATTAAGCAATAACTCGTATCAACAGAAATTGCCAGAAAAGTTTATACAATGGAAAGAAACAATAGTCCTAAGCCAACTTAGAACAACAATAGGATGCAAAAATTAGCAGCCACACAATCTGAGTGATCCAAGTTTAATTGGAAAAACAGTAAATATTATAAGAGAAAGATTGTATTTATGAAACAAACCTTTTAGATTGAATTGATTGGCAGAAAGTTCAACTTGCCAAAAATGAGAAAAGGACTTAATTGGATTGCATTGATTTGGAAGCAGCTGAAGCACAATATCACCCTCATTTTCAAAGTAAATTCAAGAGAAATATACCAGACAGCTCTACACCTCAAAAACCATATTTTCAAGGTAGGTTTGCTCATTTCAATATAATTTGCAGGTCATTGCAATCCAAGACTGAAGTGAACAACGTGTGATTAATTGTAAACAAAGTTAGAGGAAATGGTAGAGACTAGAGACAACATTACTAGTTTTGATGGAGAAGGTAAAAGTAGCAAGATTCGTTTCTGTAACATCATGGAATACTAAATTAATGACAATGGTATCATGATCAGAAGTATAGCACTAAGGATGAAGCTGAATGAATGATATAAATAGGAGCAAATATTATTTTAAATGATTCAGTCTAGCAATTCCTTCTGAGAGTGTTACCAGACAACAGAAAAAAAATAAGAGTACTGAATTGCGATGGAAAAGATCCTTGGAAACTGTCGTTGTATATGCAGTGTATTTGTAAAAGTACATCAAAACAATGCAGTATTTGTCAGGCACTAGTCAGCATCACCCGTCCACAATCATCTACCAACTCATACTGATAGGGCTGGGTGTAAAAATTTACCATTTCTCTGGATCAACGTGGCATATTGATCAGCTTCACAAATCAGGATTTTATGTAAACATGGATGGAGTAACAAGGTATGAACAATCTACTGTGGAAAATGACAGATATGAAAAAGAAGATAGCAAATTAACTGAATCTTTTACCCAGTGGTCAAGTGAAAACGTTGATCACAACTCCAGAACCTTGGATGGTTAGATTTCCTTACATGACATGGGCATATAAGTTTTGACTGCTAGTGATCATAATTTTTCATATTTAAAAAGACACTCTCCAATCAAACAAAACTACCTGAAGAGGGTCGAAGAAGTGATTAAACACTAAAGCATTCCAGTCATAAACTATTCGTCATCATCAATATCTGGACTGTCGAAATTGATCTTCAAGGAGAGGTGTATACTTGATCTTATGCAAGACATTCATTCTTCTGTCCATCTAGATATACTCTGGAACAGTGCTATATTCTTGAAAGATAAGGGAACCCGTCCAAACTCGTCTGGCTATTGTTATTCTATACCCTTCATATTTCTCATGTATATATTTAACATTATTCTTCTTCATAGACCAACCCAATTGTCTTAAAATATAAACACCCATGATAACTTTGGATTAGCCAATTTGGTTAAAAGCAATAGAGTTAGTGTAAACAAAAGTAATGAATATGGTTCTGATCTTCATGCTGAGTTTACTTTGAAGTATTTGTCACGTTATGAAAGATTATAGAAATTCTGAGTCACTAACCACTATGTATGGTAAAAATGCAGTGGAACATATGATTTCTATAGACAAAATTGTGAAGGTTTGAATAACTTTGTTTGCCTAACCTTGGCTACTCATGTGTGACTTGAGCTCTGTGCTTCTGATTATATAATTCTTAAGCCTAAAAGCCTGAAAAAAAAAAATACAGAA
>NC_090754.1:8955840-8958340 GCF_036898095.1 Palaemon carinicauda
TTTTCTCTGCCTACTGTAACTTTTCCTATTATTATTGAAAATGAAAGGATTAAACTTCGTCCTTTCAAGAAAAAAAAAACGCAATTGTTTTATTGTTTAAAATTTGGACACTCATCTAAAGTTTGTAAAAAAAGAAAAAAAAAATGTGTAGTGTTTCTTCAAAATCATATCATGGTGATTGTATGCAGAGGCCAGGTGTTTGAATTGCGACTCTAATCATAAATCAACTGATAGGATATCGGAACTGTTTAAGTTGGAGGAAGCTGTTCTCAACAAATAGAGTTTGGAATACATAACTGTGGGACATGCAAAATGACTACTGAATAAACGAACTAGCTATGCAAAGGCCGAAAAATTAAAAGGAAATTAACCAAAGGCGACATCAAACACATCTATTACTGCAAATAGTTCTTGAAAAAGAAGTACACCATCAATAATAAAACACTGTGTGATAAGGTAAGCATATTGCCTCATGAGGCTTTGCCACGTTGTATTGACACTGGGACATTGCTTATCTTCTGTATAACCTTCGTCCCCCATTACAAACAATAGTACAAACCTCTCTCACGCCATGTCATTGCCTGATTCGATGGTGGAGCCCCTTAAAACCAACTTATTTGGTGTACCTATAGTTAGGAAGGTACAAGAACCTGGTAGCTAATCCCCTTTTAGACGAAAAAGAGAGAGAGACCTCCATCTGTCTCGACCATTTCAATAAGAAACATGAAAGTCATGACATCAAATAAATATGGTGTTTTATCTGTTGACGTTTCTGATCAACTGAAAGATAATCTTGATAAATCAGAAATTCAAGTTGAGCTTCACCATCCTTTCACCAATTAGATCGAAAGGACAAAAAGAAAAACAGAAGCGCAAAACCAAATCTATCAAGACCCTCGCTAATAAAACCACCGGGAAATAGCTTTAGATAAAAATTGCTAATGGGAACACTTCATCCAAGGTGTGTTCCAAAAAATAAACCATAGTTTATTCCTCCATTTTGTAATGGAATTGCCATGGTTTAAGCGCCAAATATGGAGAACTTAAGCTCCTACTTTTTGAGTACTCCCTAACTTGATGATAATACTCCTCCTCACGAATAGGACTCCATAGGATCACTGAGTAAGGAGTTATGGTGGAAGTCTTATATACGTTCGCAGAGATGTTCCCCAGATACCTTTGTCTATTCATACACCTTTGCAGGCAGCTGTTGTACAGATTGATATAGGGAGAAAATATACAATTTGCTCTCTTTACTTGCCTCCAAATGATAAAATGTTCTATGATAATTTAGTAGAGGTGATTCAAGAACTCCCTGAACCTTTTCTTTCACACGGAGATTTGAATGGTAGACATCCTTTATATGGCTATGTTTTAGCAAACACAAGGGGCAATATCATATCATCAATTTTTGAGAATGAAGATGTGGGACTCTCAATACAGGAGAGCCCACACACTTTCATGCTCAGACAGATAGCTTTCAATTACAAGCAACAACTACCTTCTTGATTTGTAATGGAGAACGTTCGATGATTGACCTATTAGTGACCATGATCTAATTGTTATAAATAAAAACAATAATCACCAATACAGAGATCACTATGATGGAGCCTTGACAAGGTAGATTGCAATTGATATCGGAGCTCAGAGAAATTGAAGGGAATGCAGAATAGTTTTAAAGTGTAGATGACACCATAGACTTGATAAATGTAACTCTAGATACAGCAGGAGTCAATTCACTTCCCAAAACCCCACAACTATTTAAGCAATTACCAGTCCCTTGATAGTAATCAGAACTAAGTGCCCTGCACATAACCACAAGAAAATCTTTGTCTCGACTGTGCAGATGTCGCACTGAGGAGAACTTAAATATATACAAGGAATGTAGAGCACAGTTCCATCGTGCAATGAAAACAGCTAGGCACCACTCTTAGATATAATTTCTTTTCATTTTCGATAGCAGAACACTATCATCTTCAGTGTGTGACTGGAGCAACTAAGGTTAGCAATGCTTGGCTGAACATTTCTCCACCGTGTCACACAAGTGTAAAATAGCTCCTTTTTATCACCATAGAATCATCAAAAATGGAAACTGTTGAATGATACAACAGAAAAAGGAGGAATCTTAAAATGTACTTTTTACCGATTATGAATTTAATTCCGCAATTACTACGTGCAATGATAAAGCCCTTAGACATGATGGAATTCTATATGCAATGAGTAAAATATTAGGTCATTTATTCTAGGCATTATTAACAGAATATGGCATGATCATAGTTATCCAAGTTTTTGAGAACTAGCCATTATTTCAGCATCTTTAAAACATGGTAAGGTTAATTTTTTTTAGCAGAAAACTATTGACCATTGCATTGATATCTCGTTAATGTAAGATCACGGAAAAGATGCTCAGTGAAAGAATGATGTGGTACTTGGAGAAAAAGATATTTTATCACCTACTCAGTGTGGATTGGAAAAAAGGCACTCGGTGAAGGATGTGTTG
>NC_090754.1:8965840-8978340 GCF_036898095.1 Palaemon carinicauda
TACTACTACTACTACTACTACTACTACTAATAATAATAATAATAATAATAATAACAATAATAATAATAATAATAATAATAATAATAATAATAATAATAATAATAATAATAATTTGTATAATAAATTTTTTTCATTAAGAAAATAAAATAAAATCAATACATCTCATAAATGACTCATTTTACTTACATTTCACGATATTCAGAAAATTTTCTTCAATGTTACTGATAATTCTATTTCACGTGTCTGTTATTTTCCCCAATGCTTCCAAAAATTCCGGAATAAGCATTTTAGAACACTGACATCCATGATAGTTATATTTCAAACAATTTCCAACAATTTCTTTCTACTTTTATCATTCAAGCAGACATCTTGAAAAACCGCCTTTGCTTCGATGTACTGTAATAAGCATCAATTAAGATATATCTCCAATATGACATGAAAATTAGTGAGCTACAAATTACATTTTTGGGCTCAGGCCATGTCGTCCTGATGGAAGTTCTTAAAGGGTAGCTTCCTAGGGTATATTTGACTACATATTCCCAGAGAATTTTACCTTAAGGTATCCAGAATTCTAACTCCTGCAGCGAATATCCCTAATTAAATCTAACAGGGATATCGCATATTATCAGAGGACGTATTCTTGACACGTCACATAGCTATCTTCACCCCGAACAGTATTAACACTTTGAGGGGTTACAGTGACAAGAATCTGAAACGGGAATGAAAAGAGAGCTGTTCCCAAGGAATCTCTCCTATTCTGTTTCCAGTGTGTATCTGACGAAGGTGGCAGCGCCATCTCCATTCCTTTTCGCGTAGCTCTACTACTCGGTGTTTTCCCTTGTGTTCTCTCGTATTTTTTGGATATTATTCAACGTTAAGATGCTTTCTCCGGCCCCTTCTGCCTCTGGAAAGTTGAGTATTATCTTTACTTTGTATAGATGTAAGCTCTTGTCGTTTTGAATTAAATCAAAAGTGATTTTAACGAAAACAAGCGCTGTTGCCTACCGGAGGCATCTTGGATGCTGTCGCACGCTATATATGGGTCATTTAGTTAGCCAGAGTGACGTTCCCGGTTCTTACGCTTTAATAAATCTAGCTATTTAGCTCCTCTAGGAATTCTTATATAATGACGTTAGCTTTCGGTTCGGTGATTTAGGTAACCGATCTTGCCCTTCGCTAGGCTTAGCAGCCTGGACGTCTGGCCCTAGTACTTTCATGCATGATATAATTTTCCGAGTGTTATGTTATTGAAGCTATAGGCAAATATTTTATACATGTAAGATATTGTTGAATTTCCTTCAAGATTGTATACGAGAGAGTTTCGGTGATTTAGGTAATCGATTCTCACCGCACCTAGGCTAGTAGAATATGGGGCTTTAGTATACTCTCGCACACATCCCCGGTTGCTCTTTTCTCCTCCGGAGAATAAGTTCAATCCCTTTCTCCCTCTGAGTAAGCCTTAGGCTTAGTCCTAGTGGTTCTATCTCAATAATATTCAAGTATAACTATACTAGGATAGGTCTGTCCTGACCCGCTAACAAGAGTATCTGGTTTTTGAGGTTGGGGCAGAACATCAGAGTTCTAGTCTGTGGTCTGCGTTTTCCTACCATAGAGAATGAGTTTCCTTTGCTAGGTTAGGTACAGACACAGGAGGCTTTGCTTCCCTAGCCCACATCTGAAGGAATCTGTACGAAATGATTCCTTCTTCTAGTGGTCTAGCAGACTGTCCTGTGTGGTTATTCTGAGGCTGGAGAATGAGTTTTCTCCAATGCCTGGCGAAATAACTACACCTAACTGGGTTCAGGTATGGGGAGGATAGCAAGTATTGCCAACCTTCCTCCCTATAGACAAACTCTAGGTTACGATGAGCTTTCCTAACTGCTGGGTGTGTCTCATACTAGAAAGAAGTTTACAGGACCCTTATCCCGTTCCCCCCTCTCTTTCTTAGTGATGGCCTAGCCATCACATCTCTTAGCCGCAGTCCTACTTCTGTACCTATGTAGGTTAAGATGGGGGACTGGCTCAGCTCTCTGCTGGCCGGCAGAGACTTTTTTCTTCTGCAGAGTGAACCCCAGACCTCCCTTGGTCTCCCTTCCATGTCTGCTGGTAGAGCCCTGCAGGCTATGGATTTATAAGAAGCCTGAATGCTACATTCTCCCCTTCCATATGTTCACTTTTTCTGGATGAAGGTTGTATGGCAATGCCGCCTTATAACCTTACATCTATACTGTTTCTCTTGCTAGTGTATTGTACTCCTAGCCCGCCTGCCGGCTTAAACGTCTGGCAGCTGGGTAGGTGGAGGTTCTCTGGTTCGTAGTCACTGCCGGCCGTCATGGGTATCACTACCTTTGCCTGCCGGCAGTAGAAGCTCACCTGAGATCTGCTGGCCACTACGTTTAGCGGCCGGCAGTCGGGTGCTAGTGTTTTTCAGTACACACTGCATTAATAAAGCTACAGTACAGAGTTTGTTGTAACACTAAAGTTCTTCCAACATACTTAATGTTATCTTGTACACCTTGTGGTGAGACCGTACAATATATAGAAAGTGAGTTCTTTCTGTATTCATTCTATCCAGTATATTAAAACTTTATTTCAAGGTGTGAGCTACGCCTTAACTTTCCGCTTAGAAAAATATATAAGGTATTCTAGAATAAGAATTAACCTTAGTTTTAATATCTTGGGAGGTTACAGCAATTGGCTAGGCAGGAAATACAAGTATGTGTCTTTCCTTCTTTCCTTCTTAGCTTTACTATATAAGCTATATATATTAACAATAAGTGAAAAGCCTTCACTTGATACTCATGGATTTTCTTCTCTTTACAGGAGGACCATCCAAAGTGCGGGAGTGTTTTCTGCAATGTCCGCAGTAAGAACTTCTGTGGACAAGAATTATGCAGGAAGCACGCAGCATTCACAGCCTCCAGAGGTGATCTCCGGTATTAGAATCCTCAGGTATGTATCATATATTCTAACCTGATTACCGAGGCGTTTGACACCCTTAAGTCGGCGGAGTTAAGGGATGCTGTTAGAGAAAAGTGGTGAACCTGGGTGAGGAGTTTTCAGAAAAACACTTCAGGCCCCTACCTTCCAAACAAGAAGATGAGGGCCTACCTTTTCCCTAAGGCATCGACTAATGCAGTCATCCCTCAGCCTCATGAGGAGATACCAACCGTCCAGAATCCGGTAGATTCTGAAGTCTCGGCCGCCCTTCAAGACATCCAATTGGACAATAGGATGTCAGAGGTATCGGATTTTACAGAGAAAGACCTTCTAGGAGAAGGTCAGGAGGAGGAGCTGTCTCAGGTTCCTCAAGTAAAAGAAGAAGAAATCGACGAGGTGTCGGTTACATCGGTTCCGAACCCAGAACCTGTTCCCTCTACATCGTCTGCTATCCCAGATGATCTGGGAAGGACTCTTTCGTCTATTATAGAAATGATTCAACAAATACAAAAAGAAGAATGATGAAAAGGAAGCTGCGATGAAACTGGAGATACACAGACTCGCACCATCATGTGGGCCACAGAAGCGACTCAACGTGAAGGATCTTCCTTTGTGCTCGGATACCAACCGTTGGAGGTATGCCAAACACATGTCAATGACAACCGGGAAGATTGTTATACCGAAGAAGTTGGGCTCAATTCCCCTGGAAGATGTGGAATTTTGGCCCAACAAAGACTCTTACCCGGACTGCTATGTCCGTCTTAGGAAGGAGCCAGCCTCAAAGGAGGAAACGGAGCCGAAGGAGGTCATAGTCCTTGACCATAGTAAAGCACAGGCATTACTAGCGAGCTCGATGAAAGAGAGGAGCTTCACGAACTCAAAGGTGCCAGCTTTGAGTAGGAAGCTTCCCTCCTTTGTGGCCTCTCCAACCAGAGCCTTTCCCTTCATGGAAAAGGGATAAAAGGCAGCCTTGAAGGTGGTGTAGGCAAGGAAACCATGCCCCTGCCTGGAGGAATGCAAGCCGTTATCCCTGACCTTACCATTGGACCAAAAAGACTGGAAGGATGTTCACCTTACCTTCTCAGTTGGGAAGTTGGAAGCTGATATTGCCAAACATCAGTTTGGTGAGGAACTTCCAAAGCTGTCGGAATTTCTCTTGCGCAGAGAGCAAGAGACGAAAGAAAGACTTGCGGCATCGATGTCGTTGCAAACGATTTTTAAAAAACGATGGCAAGTGACCCCAAGAAAAAGGACACGTTCATGGTAGTGGCCAAAACCCATCTGGCCACAGTTACGAAGGATCTCTATAGCGTTATTAAAGCTAGGAAAGTCTGTAGAGAGTTCGTGTTTGCCTCGGCTGCAGTGAGGCACGAACCGAGGAGACTGATTTCTTCTTGCGTATGGGGTAAAGACCTCTTTCCCAACGAAGTAGTTAAAGAGGTAGTAAACAAAGCCACCACAGAGAATAGGAACCTTTTCCAAAAGTGGGGCTTAAACCTTAAGAGAAAGTCTTCTCCGGATTAGGGTACCCTAGCAAAGAAGAAGACAAAAAGGCCTAGGCTATCCTCTCGGCCGGCTAAGCCCTACCGATGGCAACAAAAGCAACTTCCTGTGACCACGGTGCCTCAGATAGTGGCACATCCTCCAACCACATACCAGTTGGTACCTCAACATGTGGCGACACAGTCGCAAGTTTTTAACCCAGCCTTTGAAAGGCAGAATTCTTCCTTTCAATAAAAAGCTAGAGGAACAGCCAGAGGTTCTTTTAGACGCCCTTCAAGGGGAAGGGGATTCAGGGGAGGACGCGGTCAAGGAGGCAAGGCCTCAGGTCAACAACAGCAGAAGCGAGATGCTTTCAGTAGGAGGGAGACTACATCTATTTAGGGATCGTTGGACCTTCGATCCCTGGGCCCAGAGCCTAATAAAGAATGGACTAGGTTGGTGCTGGAACATTCCTTCACGTCCATTTCCTCAGTTTTTCCAACAATCTACCCCCGTTCTGGAGGACTTTGTCCGAAAACTCTTAGTGAAAAGAGAAATTCGAAAAGTAAAGTCCATCAAGTTCCAAAGCAGGCTGTTTTGTGTTCCAAAGAAGGACTCAGAAACTCAGAGTCATTCCAGACTTGTCGCCACTCAACAAGTTCATAGTGAACTACAAGTTCAGGATGCTCACACTTCAACACAAAAGAACCCTACTGCCCAAAAAAGGGCATATACCGTCTCCATAGACTTGTCAGACGGTTATTGGCACGTTCCATTTAATCTTCATATCTCCTCCTACCTAGGCTTCAAGTTACAAAAAAGACTTTATGCCTTCAGAACCATACCATTTGCGTTAAACATAGCCCCAAGCATTTTCATGGAGCTTGCGTACGCAGCCGTCCATCAATTACGCCTAAAGAGAATCCAAGTAGTGGCCTACTTGGACGACTGGCTGGTGTGGGCAGCATCCAGGACAGAATGCATGCAAGCCTCTAAGATAGTAATCCAGTTCCTGGAACATGTGGGATTCAAGATCACCATCAAAAAGTCTTGACTATCTCCAGCTCAAAAAATTTCAATGGTTGGGAATCCATTGGAATTTGGAGTCACATCAACTTTCCATTCCTGGGAAGAAGAGGAAAGAAATAGCAGGATCTGTCAAGGGACTATTGAAATCCAATTGGATATCTAGACGCGAAGAGGAGAGAGTGCTAGGCTCTCTACAGTTTGTTTTGATAACAGATTCAGTGGTAAGAGCACAGCTAAAGGCTGCAACAGGATTCTGGAGATAATGCTCGTCAAACGCGCAAAGAGATCTGATGAGACCACTACCGACTCAACTGCGAGCGCTTCTCAAGCCGTGATCCAAAGCTAAGCAGATGAAGATATCAATACCTCTTTAACCTCCTCCTCCGTCAGTTACTATCCATACAGACACTTCAAAGGAAGTCTGGGGAGGCCACTCTCACCAGAAGAGAGTCCAGGAAGCTTGGTCCAATCTTTTCAAGTCATTTCACATAAACTTTCTAGAAGCCATGGCAATACTTATGAAACTAATGAAAGTTCTCCTCACCACTCGAACCATGTAATATTGGTTCTAGACAGCGAGGTGATAGTGAAATGCTTGAATCGACAAGGGTCGAGATCACCTCGAATCAACCAAGTGATGTTGGCCATACTCCGATTGGCGGAAAGAAAGAAATGGCACCTGTCAGCAGTTCACATTCAATCGGTCCACAACGTGACAGCGTACGCTCTATTCAGGTTCACACCGATAGAGTCAGAATGGTCCCTAGACGCAGGATCATTCTCCCTCATCTTGAGTCAAGTCCAGGAACTGCAGATAGACCTCTTTGCGACGAAAGACAACAAGTAGAATGTGTCCCCGTACGAGGATCTGCTAGCGGAAGCACTGGACACTATGTCCCTAGACTGGAACAGATGGTCCAAGATTTACCTGTTCCCTCTGCACAACCTTCTTTGAAGGTCCTCAATATGAGATCCTTCAAAATGAAGGGGGCAATAGTGCCCCACAAGTGGCCAATCAGCGTTTAGTTCCCTCTGGCATTGGAACTACGACTGAAGTTTGTACCGCTACCGGATACAACCCTGACTCAGCGAGTGGGTGTCGTTTTTCAAGGCGAGGAAACCAAAAAGAATTCTAGATTGACTTTTGTTTGTTTTCTTTATTCACCTTCATAAGTAAGGTTTAACAGCCAACACATTATCAAGGTGCAAGTCTACCTTGACAAGACCGATACTATATACCTTTCAGGTCGTCTTTTCTAAGGACATTTTTTGATAAAATTCTGAAGGTCGGTGCTAAGCTTAGACCTTCAGCGCCTCTAAGACCCATTTCATGGGCACTAGATAAGGTTCCTCATTTGCAATAATTTTGAATAATGAGGAGTGCGCTTTGAAGGATTTAACTCAAAAGTTATGTTTCTGTTTGCACTCGCTTCAGGGGCTAGAGTTAATGTAATAGTGGCTCTCTTGAGAGAGGAAGGCCATGTTCAGTTCTTGAAAGGAGAACTAAATCTGTTTCCAGACCCAACGTTTCTTGCCAAGAACAAGCTACCCACCAACAGGTGGGGTCCCTAAAGAATCTGCCCTCTGAAGGAAGATGCATCTCTATGTCCAGTGGAGTGCCTAAAGGTCTATCTTAATAGAATTTCAGACTTTAAGGGAGGACAGCTGTTCAAAGGAAAAACCTCGAATTCAAATTTACTTCTGAAACAACTAAGGGCGAAACTCACCTATGTTATTCGCAGAGCGGATCCAGACAGTACACCCGCAAGTCATGATCCGAGCCAAGTTGCCTCTTCCATAAAATTTCTTTAATTATATGGACTTTGAACATCTTCGTTCGTACACCGGCTGGTAGTCTTCCAAGGTATTCTTTATGCACTATGCGAAGCAAGTGGAGCAACTCAAGATGTCGTGGTAATAGCAGGTAGAATTCTTAAACCTTCTGTTTAAATCTGCGAGGAACAGTGTAATTAATTTGGGACGATTAATTAAGAGGGTGGGTGTGTAGCCACTGTATGTTACTACACACTAAGCGATAGGCCACTAACGTGTCCTTACAAACTGTTCCATGGACTTTGGTGAACTATAGCATAATACGGACACTTGTGCCAAGCGTTTCTTACGCTAGTGTAAATAAACAGTAATACGGGCTATCATTATTATTAATGATTCGATTGAAGTGGCAAATCTGTTTCCTGTTAGACAAAACAATATTTTCTGTTGACTGTTTTCTTGATGCTTTAACGGATATCATCCACATTTTATAAATTTTATAAATGTTGATCTGATATGTATGTTTATTAAATTTTTTATAAACTGGTTCACCCACACTCATTTTATTAGGAATGTACTGAGCATTAAAATTAAAATATTGATATTTTACAACATGGAACATCTTTTAAGATTGTTCCTTTCTTCAAGCAAAAATCCACTCGCTTTAACCCATCCTTAGGAAAGATTAACGTTGTACCCTAAAGGGATGGTGGTAGAGATGCAAAATTTGTTCCTCTACGGATACAACTGTTATCCAATAGCTTAATAAGAGTAGATACTTTGAGGATATATCAGGAATTCATACTGACATTGGTCAGTCATATAAAAACTTTGCTCTATGATGTATAGAGCGAGACCACTATACAAGCTTGTCATTTTGTCATCCATAGTTATTATGTACTCCTCGAGACTTTTTCCAGAGTCTAGTACGACTCTTCCCTGTAGGGGGCAGGAAGCACTAACATAGTTCACGCTTAGATGAAATGATGTATGACGGTAACATCATAGGTCTCTAGGTCTAGACGGACCAGGAAAATACTTTCTTGAAGGTACGGCACCGGTTGAGAATCCACAGATACAGTAATGCTCTGGTAAACTTCCATCAGGACGACATGGCCTGAGCCCAAAAAAACGGATTTTGAGCGAAGCGAAAAATATATTTGTGGGTGAGGTAGCCATGTCGTCCAAAGATGGACCCACCCTTCCTTTTATTGTAAAAGAGCTCATTGACCCCTCCCTATAATACAGTATATGTAGCACCTCGTATATCGCTACAAGGAATGGGGATGGCGCTGCCACCTTCGTCAGATACACACTGGAAACGGAATAGGAGAGATTCCTTGGGAACGGCTCTCTTTTCATTCCTGTTTCAGATTCTTGTCACTGTAACACCTCGAAGCTTTAATACTGTTCGGGGTGAAGATAGCTATGTGACGTGTCAAGAATACGTCCTCTGATATTATGCGATATCCCTGTTAGATTTAATTAGGGATATTCGCTGCAGGAGTTAGAATTCTGGATACCTTAAGGTAAAATTCTCTGGGAATATCATTGTAGTCAAACATACCCTAGGAAGCTACCCTTTAGGAACTTCCATCAGGACGACATGGCTACCTCACCCAAAAATAGATTTTTCGCTTCGCTCAAAATCCGTTTTATAGTATGAGACTTGGAAAACAGTATTTGCTCATTTGGACACCATTACACCTTTGGTGGTCAACTGATAAAAGTAAAGCATTATATACCAGATTAAGCGTTTAAAATGTTAATAAGCTTTAAGGAATAAGCTCATTTTGGTTTTTCATGTAGGAGGAATAAGCCAAAAATAAAAAAAAGTGATACCTAATATTTCAATAAAAATCGCAGATCCGAAGAAAAGAAAAAAAAAAACGAAAAAAAATAAACAAGATAATGCAAAAAACTGTCAAGATTGTTTCCTTTAAGGTGGGGATTATCTTTGAGTTGTATCTCTTACTCGAATGGGGTTTATTCTTCACTCGCATAAAACACAAATACATACTCACAAACACACACACAAACACACACACACACACACACACACACACATATATATATATATATATATATATATATATATATATATATATATATATATATATATATATATATATATATATATATATATATATATTTATATATATATATATATATATATATATATATATATATATTTATCATTAACCTAACATCATCTATTTTGAGCTTTTAAATCAATACCTCTAAATCCATCATCTCCCACGTCATATTATCCTTTGTATCTTCGCCCTCCCCTCGCACTGACAGCAACTTGCATAAGCCTGTCTGTCTATTTCTCATTGTTAACTGTTAACTGAACCAGTTGCCAGTTGGACAAGAAATAGCATGTTGTATTTCGTGACTTTGCTGTCGTGACCTAGTGTGTTTATATACTCGATGTGTCTATGATAAAGTACTCGTTGCTTTCATCCCCCTTTTGAGTCACAAACTACTCTTGGCTCATCACATTAGTGACCCCGGAGTGACGACTCGCTCCTCCTGCCTCCCCCACCCCCCCCCTGTTACTATGGCTGCCCCATTGAAACTTTGTTGTTTGCCAGCAGAGAAGCGTTTCCTTTGTTTTAGTGTGCAGAAGCCCAGTTCCACTTCAAGGGCGTGTCACGCTCAACGACCAAAGCATTTTATGTTCTTGGGGCGATACCTGATGACACTTTTCCAAAAATCTCTGACTGGCATTGTGATCAAGGAGACACCTCAATAGCGTATGACGCCCTCAAAACACATTCTGCAGCAGTACTCGCCGTCGCCAACCACCAGTATAGCAAAGCTTTTTCAGCTCTCTCAACAACTGTTGGGGGACCAAAGGACTGTGCTTACCCTCAGGGAAATGACCAATATCGCTCGCCTGAAAGCTGCAGCGCTGATGGCTCTCCTCGTGAAGTGAACCTATGGATACGCCATTTACTTGAAACTGTACGCGCTGCCATACCCGATGTCGATAGTTTACCCATAAACACCTTGATGACCTAAGGCGACGCCATTATAGACAGCCACTTCACAACCTCCAAGACCTCAATCAACGCCTCCACTCCTGACGAAGAGGAAACCTATTCAGAGTCAACCGAAGCTGACGTGAATGCCTTAGGACACACATACCTACACTGTGATGTGTCGCAGAGGTGACAAAGCCACTCGTCACCCATCCCTCGCTTGCGCCCCAACCAACGACTTCTACAGCCACTTACTGCCGCCCATCAGCCGCAGTTTTGCTACTACCACTCCAGATTAGGGGCTGCAGTGAAGAAATGTGCCAAGGATCGTCGGTGGACAAAAAACGTATAAGTAGGCCATCACTAGTGGCGGTGGCCTCCCGTTTTTCAAATTTTTCTTTATACATGATGCAGAAACGGGCGTGCAATTTTTGGTAGACACGGGTACTTATCATTCTTTATTGCCAAGGGAATTCTGCATGACACGACGTAGTCTGTCTAAGTCTGCCGACATCCGCCTAGTAGCTGCCAACGGATCTGCGATACCAACCTACGGTTACGAGAACCTCACATTATTGTTTGTAAACGGCAAATTTGGTTGGAAGTGTCTCGTTGCTGACGTCACATTGCCAATCCTGGGTGCGTATTTCCTCTCTCATTCCCCCCTTCTGGTCGATGTCGCCCACTGACGATTGGTCAACGGAGACTGGTACTTGTCGACACCTCTTCAACCCGCCCGCTCCATCCTCATTCTCCCCATCAGGGCACCCACGGATGCCTACGGCCACCTCCTCACGTCATACCCGGAAGCTTTACGTCCAGAACTTCGCCAAACGCCCACGGTTCCTGCCAAACACGGTATTTATCACCATATCAAGACGACGGGACCCCTAGTCTTTGCAAATTCAAACGTATGGCATCGGATCGATTGGCCGCCGTCAAGGAGACATTCACCGAAATGGAATAAATGGGACTTTGCCAAAAGGACTATAACGCATGGTCGTCACTGTTACATTTCGTCCTGAAGAAAGACGGCTCCCTCCGTCCGTGTGGGGATTACAGGCGCCTGAACATGCAAACCGAACCGGATCACTATCCCCTTCCAAACATCCCTGACGTTACATCCTACCTGCAAAAAGTGAACGTTTTCTCCTTGGTCTACCTCCTGAAGGGGTATTATCAGGGGCATATGAAATCAGAGGACATCCTCATGACCGCCAGCGACACTTCCATCGGTACATACACCTTCAATTACTCATGTTTTGGTCTTCGTAATGTGGGGCCACTTTTCAACGTCCCATGGAGGGCATCTTAGGGGACCTCCCCTTCTGTGTATGTTACCTGGACTACATACTTGTGTTCTCTTCCTCAATAGAGGAGCATCTCCATCACCTGCGCAACGTGCTCGACCGCCTACAACAGAAGATGATCTGTTGATATCAGTACATAAGTAGAAAATATGAGTTCATACTCATCTAGATAATAAAATATCAATAATAGAAGTTTCATTTCACAATGGAGACAATTGCACCCGATTGGACAATTGTTATTAATTATGGTATCGAGAGAAAACACCAACGAAGGCAATTAAAACCTAATTTTCAATTGACTCGGGCATGCGGAGAATCTGTCCTTTCATAACTTGTGTAATGAACACTTGGCATTCGAGAGAGTTTTCACCACCGGCAGTAAATTAAATATTTCAAAAGGAAATGATATTTTCATACATTTTTGGATGAAGCATTCTAATAAATAGTTGCTGTAGCTGTGATGGGCGGTATTCGGCTCTGGTCAGCTAGACCCGTAAATGACTTCCTTAGGTATTGTATAAAAATATGTATATATATATATATATATATATATATATATATATATATATATATATATATATATATATATATATATATATATATATATATATATATATATATATATATATACATATAAGTATATATATACATATATATATATTTATATATATATATAAATTTCTACCTCATACTTGGGATCGAACGCTAGCCCCTTCTAATGAAAGGCCAGGTCGAAACCAACCATGCCACGAGAGCCCATAAAAAGAAATCTGAACCTGACACTAATCTAGTTGTCCGAGGATTTACCTGGTGAGACATCAGTCTCTTTACCAGCGAGTTTTACCAGATTTCCCCGGGCCACCACGTGACACAATTGGTAGTAATTCATTCAAATTACCCCTAATGAGTCAATATGGATAAATATCAACACAACATCGTGTTCAAATAGAAATAAATTTCTACCTCATACTTGGGATCG
>NC_090754.1:8983340-8993340 GCF_036898095.1 Palaemon carinicauda
AAGACAGGTGGAAAATAATTAGAAGAAGCAAGACATACAAGGGAAATAGAACTGTTGAATGCTCGAGCACTGTCGGCAACGCAGACGGATGCGACCCCTTCTATGCACGATCCCATGTTTAATGTGACGGACGTTTAGAGGTTAATTTAAAGGTTCACAAAAGAGACTCCTGATGAATTCTTTGATTAAATTGAAATGGTCGCCTCGTCGATGGAATGGTCAGAAGATAAATGGTTTGTGTTATTGTAGAGTATGTTGATTAGGAAAGGTCACAGTTCTTACCTGTCATTACCTCAGGACCAGAGGAAGAAGTATCAATAAGAGAAGAGGAGCATGCTGCAAGTGCACCAGATGACCCTTGAATATTATAAAGAAATGTTCCAAAGTTTGAGAAACTATGAGAAAGTGACTTTCCTGAATTACGCTTATTAGGTACGCAATGTATAAAGAGATGGACATAGGCTCCTAGCTTGAGGTAGATGTATGATTTAGAAGAATTGATAGTACTAGAGCAGTATCTACGAGGAATTCCTGAACATATTTGAACATACTTGAGAGAGAAAGGTGTAGATACTTGATAAAACCGCTTCACTGAGTGAAGATTATAATATTATCAGTCGTAAACCTACTCTGGTATGAAGTTTCAACTTCGTTCAGACCAAGTATTTGACGAACCATGGAAACTAGTTCAGTAATAATTATGTGAATAAGTTCAATAGTGACAGCGGAACTAGCAATGGTACTATTCCTAAACAGATTGCGATAGTACCATAGCAACAATTGTCGAATCATCCTCCTTCAAGTATTGCGAAAGACGTGCAAGGTTGATATTGTCTGTTTTGAGTATGTCTAGAGAGTCCATATCAGTAAGGAAGTTGATTGACTCAACCGAAAGCAGTCGCCCAAATGGTTAAGGATAATTGGACTTCTCTGAATACAAAGACTAATAAACAATCACGAAAGAACGAGAAGGAAAATAAACCAGTCAACGTTTACACGACAAACAGGACAAACCCAAAAAGCATGGATGCCTTTAAACCATATATTTATGAAGGTATGTTAGCAGCAATAGACGGGAGTGAGCGAACCCCAGTCAAGATATTGCGTGACACAGGTTGCAACCACAGTGTGGTAAAACAAAGAGTACACCCATTGGTGGAACAGTCTCTCACAGGAGACTCGGTTATTTTGAAAGGAATAGGTGAATCGGTTACCCCTATTTTTCGTTTTAAGGTGTCAGGCGAGTTGGTGACAGGTAATTTTGATTTTGGGGTAAAGGATTCATTGACTATTGAAGGAGTAGACGTCCAGCTGGGAAATAAGGTTGGTGAAACGTTGTTTGTGCCTTGTCCCATTGCAACGGAGAAACCATTGAAGTATAATCCTATGACTGAACACGAGAATTGATACCCGTATCCATTTCCTAGTTTTGTGACGACTAGGAGTATGATGAAGAAAATAGCTGGAAAGGAAGGAAGAGAAATTGAAGAAGCGATGAATTTGAAGGATTTGTTTATCGAAGAAGAGGAGTCCCATGATGGTATGCAAGAGGAGAACTCCCGTGTAAGCCCAAGAAAAGAGGAACAATAGTTGAATGGACAACAAGATAAAGAAAAAATAGAAATTTAAGAAATAGAAAACTTACCATCAGAAGTAGGATAAATGAGTCGGAAAACGCTGATAGGATTGCAATGGAAGGATGCAACGTTAACCGAGTTATTGTACCATGTGCTGGATGAGACGGAGGCACAGGAGTCTCCGACTTGTTTTTATCTTAAGGATAGGTTGCTTATGAGGAAGTATAGACCCACCGATATCCCTGGGAATACTGAAGGGGGTTTATACCTTTACATATTCATTTCAGCACAGTTGAGAAGATAGCGGATGAGATCATGTAACACTTTTTATGGCCTGACATGCATAACAACGTGAGCCAGTTTGCGGTGCATGTCACATATGTCATATGGCGGAAAACCAAACGAGTATATTAAGAAAGCTCCCTTACACCCGATAGAAGTGTGTGGAAAATCTTTCAGCAAGGTAATGATCGACATTGTGGGACCTATACCTGGGACGAAAAAAAGGTCACTAATATATGTTAACCTTGATTTGTCAAAGTGACGACATACCCAGAAGCCATACCCATCAGGAAAATTAGTGCCAAAATAATCGCCAAGAAGATACTAGACTTTTTTTTTACTAAGTTTGGTATTTCAGAAATCGTTCAAAGTGACCAAGGCACGAATTTTACATGAAAACTCCTTAAGGACCTAATGAAACTGTTAGATGTGAAATAACAACTATCAACTGCTTATCACCCAGAGACCCAAGGTGCATTAGAGAGGTTTCATCTAACTATGAAAAGTATATTAATGAAGTTTTGCAGCGAAACAGAGAATGAATGGGACATCGGACTACCGCTGATATTATTTAATGCACGTAATGCTTATCAAAAAAACCATCAGATGTAGCTCAAATGGAATGATATTTAGTCGAGGAGTTCGAAGACTGATTAAAATATTAGCAGAAAAATGGAGGAACCAAAAGGAAACGAATGGAGAATATGGCAAGAATTTGCGGAAGAGGATTGGTGAGATAAGGAGATTTTCCATAGAAAACCTTAAAGCAAGTCAAGAGAAAACGAAGAAGAGGTTCGATATGAGAATTAAGGACAGACAGTTTTCGGTAGGACAATAGGCATTGGTTTTCTTGCCGATAAGAAGATTCTCACTCACCATCAATTTTCAAGGACCATTCAAGATTTTGGAGACTATCAGTGACCTGACCTACGTTATCCAAACCCCAGGAAGAAGGAAATGTCAAAGGAAAGTACACATTACCCTACTGAAACCCTACTTAAGCGGAAACGAGACTGAAGCTTCACATGTGTGTATGGCGCAAACAATACCATCCATGGAGGACGACGACAGATATGATGTACGGGCGGTAAGCAAATTGAATAATTTTACTATCATTTGGAACTTGGAAGAGAAATTATTTCATTTAAACCAAGAGCAACATGAGGAATTATGACAATTAATTAGAAGTTTCCCTGAAATTGTCTTGGACGTCCCAAAACATTGGAGAGACTAGTTAAACAACACACGTATCAATTGTTACTGTATAACCCAAAAGTCATTAGAAAAGAAGTGGACTATTTGTTACAAAACGGATTTGCTGTACAGAGTTCTAGCCCTTACAGTTCTCCATGCTTCCTCATGAAAAAACCGGACGGATCTTTCAGGATATGTACGGACTACCGGAAGTTAAATTCGATCAGTGTGGCCGATAATCATCCATTGCCGCTCATCGACCAACTACTTGACAATATTGCACAAGCTAGGTTCATCTCCAAGATCGACTTGTTACAGGGCTATTATCAATTTCCTTTGGATGACAATGCAAAATTGTTATCAGATTATATAACCTTGTTTGGATTATATCAATACACACTCATGCAATTTGGTCTAATGAACGCCCCCACTACTTTTCAACGAGTGATAGATAACCTTCTTGGATCAATAGAAAGAGTAGGTGTATATCTCGACAATATTGTGGTATATTCATTAACCTGGGAAGAACATCTCCGAATCCTGAAGAAGGTATTTCAAAAGCTGTGAGGAGCATACCTGGTGATTAACCTGGATAAGATTGAATTTGGAAAGGCAACAGTTAGGTACTTGGGATTTGAAGTAGGAAGAGGATAACGTCATATGAACAAGGAAAACATCACCCCCCACAATGAGGAAGATATTGAAACGTAGGGCAGGATTCTACCGACGTTTTTGCCCGAACTTTTTGTCTTCTGTCACTCCCTTGATGGATTTGAGTAGCCCCAAGAAAAAATTTGTATGTACCAGCGAGTGCCTGGAATCCTTCATCAGGATAAAGGACATATTAACTTCGAAACTGATACTGCGAGCACCTAATTTCAACAAGAAATTCCTTATCCAAGTGGATGCATCAGATAATGGTATTGGAGCTGTTTAATGTCGTCGAAGCTAGAGAAACATCAGCAAGCCTACTCGACAGTTGAAAAGGAATTGCTAGCGTAAGTCACAGCGATAAATAAGTTTGATGTCTATGTAAATCGACCACAAAATGAAGAGATTACAGTGTAATGGGATCATAATCCTTTAACTTTTGTTAATAAGATAAAAAATAATAATTAAAGGTTAACTAGGTGGTCATTATGTTTGCAACCCAACTGTATTAATGTAAAGCATATATCAGGTGAAGATAAGGTGTTGCAGATTATGTATCTTGTGGAAAATTGATGGATTCAGGCCGGAATAAATACTCTTTTTTGGAGGGAGATATCTTACGAAGCTGGTCTACTATAAAATAAGTAATTTGTTCATGTATTTTATTTATCTCATTAGTGTTCTAAGTGAAGAATAATCAGCTCCTAAGATGAGTTCCTCTCATGTAGGTATAAGTTTGGTATGTAAATTACGTAAGACATTCATCTGTAATTTCATTATACTTTTCATTCAAGTCATTATATGTAAATTTACGTTATTTTTTAAGAATTAGCTTTTTATTTAACATATTTCATTACGAAGTGTTACGTAATCTGTTTAAGAGTATTATATGATCCATACGAAATATGAACAATGGCTTATGTAAATCTTTTTTAAATTTTTTTGAGGTATTTTGTCTTGTTTGTGAGAACATACACAATTTTTATATTTGCCATGTGTTTTGGAAGGCTCTTGGAAACCCCAGTGTTATATTTTATCTTTTTTTATTTCGAGGGCAAGGGTGGGCGGAGGTAGCTGAGAGAGTCGTCTCGCAGTTGCGTTGGTATGCATCCGAGAAAGGGACCATTGGCAATCTTACGCCCTTAGGCCAAACTGATAGCTTCCAGATCTCGGAACTACAATATTCCATAAATAGCTAAGTCCATATATAAGTGCCCCAGGGATTTAAAGCAGCAGAAGAGAACCAGCCTGTCCTTTGAACGAGCCATAGTGCATCCGTCTCTCTCTCTTTTTAGTACCTATTGTGTTTCCTCTCCTAAGTGATTTAGTGCCCCAACATAAATTGTGCGTTGAAACCCTATGGAAGAATTTAAAGGTGATTTTGAATTTGTATTGTGGTAAGTGTTGGAATTGTGTAAATCTTTGCAACTGGCCATAGTGCGATTTATGAAAATAAATGAAGTTCGTAAGTTTTTCAGTTATATACATAGCTGATGTACAACTGTGCTGATGGATTTGGTGCTTGCGGAAATATTACCTTGTGATATTGTGAATATTGTGTGGGATAATTCTATGTTATATTATTACCCAGAATCTGAGATTGATATTAAAGCACCATATTTACAGGACTGGTAAAGTAACAGTTGCATTTCTAGACACCCCACTGTTTGACGCAATTGGTGATATCTCGTGTCCTTGCAAAAGTTTAAAATCGTTGTCAAGCTATTCAAAAAATATCATTGACAAAACTCAAAAGTAGGTAAATTCGATCAGATATGTCAATATAAAGAAATCAGTAATCTTTAGAAGAAAGGAGAACCCTTAAACAATATAAGTAACCCCGGTGTTTAGCTGTAAGAAGTCTAAAGAAGTCTTCAAATTCATTGAAAATATTAGAAAGCTCTATTAGGCATCATTTTTAGGCAGTAGCTAGAAGATTCAGCTAATTGTGTCCCAGGTAAAACGTGAAGCTGTGATGGAATTAGCCCATGAAGGTATGAGGGGAGGAAATCTTGGCTTGGGTAAAATACAAAAAAAAAAAAAAATCCTATATTGATTTTAATAATTTTGTGTGTTAATGTTGATAACCAAGTATTTTAATTGCTGTGACACTCCAACGAACTGCAGAAAAGTGATGTTTGGAAAGATTTCACTGATAGAAGATCCATTTAGCCATGTAGCTGTGAATCTTGTTAGCTCAATTGAACCTCATTCATTAAACGGATAATGATACATCTAAACCGTCATGGTGTATGTCATTAGTTACCCTGAAGCAAAAGGTTTTGTCTACAATAGACAATGCTAGTATTGCTGACGCTCTGGTAGAAATTCTTAGTGGGACTGGAATTCCAAGAGAGGTAGACTTTGACCGAGTAGCCAACATACCTCACATATGATAAAGGAAGGATGCAGACTGTTGTCTGTGTGGATGATTATTAAGACTACTCCTTATGATGCCATGTGTAATAGCCTCGTAGAACTATTTAGCGGAACCAGCCTCCTTGTTAGTACAGTAATAACGCATTTGCCTAGCATTCACATGTCTGCAGATCAATCGCAGCCCGGGGCCATAAGTTTAATGTGTTTACTGGGTACGAAACTGCTGTGGTTGGGAACCTCAGTAAGGTTTTGTTTTTGCCCAGCTGACGTTCTGATGCACATATCTTCGGATGATACTGGAACTGAAACTAGAAACCTTTACCTGTATCTTTAAAGATGTTAAACAAGAAGTGTCTAGAATAAACCAAGGAATGGTATCGGTACCTAGTACTTTTGTTTTTCACCAACGTAGACGTACCACAAAGGAGTACAAAGCTTTCCTAATCTAAACTTGTGTTTGGTAATTTTGGCGACTATAGAACTTCTACCAGCAGCTCTAGTAGTTACTGTTTTGCATTGCTTTATTCTTTTATTGGAATTACAGAAACTGTCTGTCTACAAAAATGTTTGTTGGGCGAAAATTTGTTAGGATGCATATGCTTAAGCACCAAATCAAATTACGATAGCATCTTTAGGTTAGGTAGTTACTTGGGAATATTAGAGCTACAGTACCTGTAGAGATGAGATGGTTTTATAAGAGCACAGTGTTTTATTACTCTTAATGGTTCATTATTATTGAACAAACAAAACAACCAATAGGCGGTCCTAATCAGATATATAATCAGGGTAAATGGAAGTTTTGTTAAAAAAGTATGTCTATTTAAAGAAGCAAGGCAACATTAACGATTAAAACATATGGCTAGATAGTCTACTTTACTGGTGATTTAACAGAAAAAAATAATGGTGAAGAATTCTTCACAAACAGGACTTGGTTGCTTACTCAAGCACTACTCAGCCATAACTTTCAAGAGCAACGACTCGATCTCATCCTACGTGTCTTTACACAGATGTAAGTTATTGAATACAAAATTTTATTATAAAAATCAGATAAATTGTTGGCATATCAAATAACATAGCTTTAATAAACTAATCATTCAAACATGAAATGATGGCTTATAATGGAAATAATGGATATTTATTGAAAATCGTGTCAAAATGATTGCGTCAACGAATTAGAACGATTTCTCATATGCACAGGTTACATTTTTGTGATTCACGTTTCTAAATGCATGAAATTATTGGTATTTGCTGACTATTGTTCCCCATTGAATAACAAAAATATCAATAATAAATGGCCAATGCATATATATATATATATATATATATATATATATATATATATATATATATATATATATATATATATATATGTGTGTGTGTGTGTGTGTGTGTGTGTGTGTGTGTATGCAGAAGAACCACAGGGAAAATGAAAATACGAATTATACGCTTAAGTCCTGACTAGTTTCATGATTTCTTTACATTTTATAGGGAAAGTAAACGTAAATGTAAACGTACGAACATACATATAGAGATTTAGAGAACAATGACACTCCCTTACCAGCTACCTGGGCTTGGGTCAGGCGTTAATTGGGTGGAGACCCAAGCTCATTAGACACCTGCAAAAACGGGTCATTTCTGGTGGCGGGTAAATTCTTTTTTTTTTTTATACTTTCAGTACAGTTTATTCATATGAAAACACGGTAGCCTTATCTATATAAATACATAAGCAAAACATACACATACATACATATATATATATATATGTACATACATATACACATACATATACATATATACACATACATATATATATATATATATATATACACATACATATATATACACATACATATATATACACACTATTCTATCTGTTACCTTATTCCCTTTCCTCGTTGGGGCCTTTTCTTTGTTGGGGCCCTTGGAAAATAGATATTCGTTGAAAAATGATGAAAATGTGCTTAAAGATAAGTCTATTATTCATTCTAGTCCATAAATTAGCCATCAATGATAATGATAATAATAATTTTTAATCATTTGATATTTCTATTTTTGTTTTATTTATTCATTCATTTTTTTTTATTTTTTTTTTATTTTTTTTTTTTTTGGGGGGGGGGGATAACACTGATACCACCTTGAGTCTGGTTACTATTACTCTCAAATCTATTAAGTCGTAGACGTAAAAGAACTGTAAGTTAGAGAATTTCCTGTAGCTGATTATCTTGATTGACTTTCTGAGGCTATAAAAAAATATAACGATATATGTGTGTATATTTAATTGCGTTATCATACTCTCAAATCTAATCAGGTTAAAGTAAAATTTACATATTTTCCATTTTAAAAAATATCTAGTGCCACTCATAATCACAAAAGGCTATCTCTTTAATCTTGAAGTTAATTCCTCCTAAAACTATTTTTAAGTTTATAAGCTTCATTATGTAGTCTACAGAAAATAAATGAAAAAAAAATGTAGCCGAAGATCAGGGAATGGATTAGTAGGAGCTATTACTGTACATTCTTCATTTTTGCAGCTTATATGAAAATCTTAGTTACAGTGTTTAAACTATATGGTCAATAACCACTACTTCCCTCGAAGTTTCCAAAGCTACCACGGTTCTCATTCTTCTTCTACTTCTACTAGTATTACTACTAGAAGTATAGTAAAGTTAAAAGAGCTACTCAAATGTAAAATAAAGAAAAGAAAAAAACTTACTCCAGTTAATCCTAATGCCATGGCGTCTACAAAAACGAATTGTCTTTACATCGTCTCATCCACCAATTTTCTCACCTTTAAACACAAACACATCTCCCATACATTTAGATACGGAATATCTCGTAGAAAAGAATCATAAAATTAAATCTTGAATATCTAAGCTCCTATTTATCATTATAGGCAAATAAACAAATGACATTTCGTAATTCCTCTAATAGTCAATGACTCCACTATATACAGTATTCAAAATAGGTCCCATTTCCCCAGAGAAATAAAATGCCATTAAAGTACTCAGCTTTTTATAGCGTCCCATTAAGTGTCTGAAAAGTAATTTCTTGACGACTTCCTTATTACATTCCAAATGAGGTTCCCTAATGTGGTGCGGGTTTTCATTTGGAAGACAACATCTTATGGAGCCTTCCTTTTCGTTAGTGAATGGACCCCATATATATATATATATATATATATATATATATATATATATATATATATATATATATATATATATATATATATATATATGTATATATATATATATATATATATATATATATATATATATATATATATATATATATATATATATACATATACATATACATATTTGATGGCTCCCTGGTCTGGGAACCAAAAATATATTGTACTATGGCTTATGTTTGAAGACCAACCATTAATCAACGTCTCGAATTCCAAACACACATATTTGCCTTTACATTATAACTCTTACACTTTAAAATGCTCAAACTCTGAGACAGTTAAATACCTCCCAGGCAACAATATAAAGAACCCTGAATAGCCAAAGGTCTCTCAAGTACACTCAAAACTAAACTGGATAAATATTATTACGATTAAACTTACTACGGTTTTTAACAGGATAAGAGCGAATACTATTCTAAACAATGGTTATTGGAATAATGCACTCTTTACAAAAATAAATATATTTTATTTAAATTACAACACTTATAAAGAGTTTACAAAAATCAAAAAAATAAATTGAAATGTTAAGTCTGAACAAAACTTAGATTAATGCAAAAATGTTACGATCTGAGAAATTACATAATTATTTGACTTTAAATATTAAATCTGAATAAACCTCAGTATAAGAGAAAATAAATACTTACAAGAACCATACAATCACTTCTTTCACTTGAAATCAAATCTGAATACAATATTCAAGTTTGACACTCAATGAAAAATTTATAAC
>NC_090754.1:9005840-9008340 GCF_036898095.1 Palaemon carinicauda
ACCCCTTTCATATTATTATTATTATTATTATTATTATTATTATTATTATTATCATTATTATCATTATTATTATTATTATTATTTCTTACTAAGCTACAACCCTAGTTGGAAGAATAGGATGCTATAAGCCAAGGTGCTCTAATAGGGAAAATAGCCCAATAAGGAAAGGAAACAAGGAAAAATAAAATATTATAAGAACTGTGACAATATTGATATAAATATTTCATATGAAAACTTTAACAAAATAGGAGGAAGAGAAATTAGATACAATAGTGTGCACGAGTGTACCCTTAAGTAAGAGAACTCTAACTCAAAAGACAGTGGAAGACCATGGTACAGAGGCTGTGGCACTACCCAAGATTAGAGACTATCTTAATTGTAATTTTTGTGCATGTGCACACAGGCGCAAGACTTTGTCACTTAACCGGGTACACGACTGGAGTTGCTAGAGTGTACCTCTGCACCACCGGTTCTCCAACCTGTACATAAAACATTGGATCTCAAAGATTTTTGGTATGTACTCTGCAGGGTTTTGGAGAAAATCAAACACAGTTTAAGGATCTTGATAACTCATGTCTATGATAGGAGCTTTTTCCTTTGTTGGAAGAGGTAGGATGAAGCAAAGAAAACATTATTTATTACGATCTCTCTTTCTTCAGATGATTAGATATTCACACATATGAATACATATTCTCTTCCCCTCAAACAGATGATAGATTACGGTCTTGTTTCTTTGGGAAACACTTACTGTCTGTGTAATGAATACGTAAAATTATTAACAATCTTAAGAAGTTTGTCCTTATTTGTAGTCTCTGCATTTTCATTGAACATTATCTTAGCTTTCTCATATCAATTTTCAGTCATGCATCCCTGCTATCTTTATTAAAAATTTCTATCATATTTTGCAATTCCTTCCGTGATTCACTAAATAGAACTAAGTCATCTGCAAATCTTAAGTTGTAAACGAATTCCCCGTTAATGTTGATGCTAAAATGTTCGTAATCTTAATTCTTGAAAAGTTCTAGGAACGCTGTGAATAATTTAGAAGAGATATTGTCTCCTTGTCTTAATCCTCTTTTTCTATTGTAATTTTCTCACCAAATTTTTGGAGTTTTAGGATTGTTCTACTGCCCGTATAGTTATCTTCAAGTGTTCTAACATAGGTATCATCTATTACTCGTCTATGAAGGGCTTTCATTGCTCCTAAATTTTGACAGGAAAAAAAAAAAAAAGTTTTCTCATAGTTTTTAAATGCCATATACATTTATTTGTCATACTCAGTTAATTTGTCCATTGGCTGCTTAATTAAATGGATCTAGTCAGTCGTTTATTATCCGCTTATAAAACCTACCTGCTCTCTTAACTGATTAAGGTTTTGCTTCTATTCTATTTACCCTAATATTGTAAGTATTTTACATATTACGAAGAGTAAACCTATTGGGCAGTGATTTTTCAGGTCTAAGCTGAAGGTATAGATCAGTCTTTCAGACATTTTGTGTAAAGTTCAGGGAGATTTATTACCATAAAATATCCTCCATCTAGCATTAAATATTTTGTGAGACCATTTTCTGGTTGTCTCCTTTCGTGCCTTTTAATGAATCCTTTACTTCTACTGTTACTTCACCAACTCAAGTGCTTCATTATTTCTAATGTATGAGTTATTTCTTATACCAATATTTTATAGCATTGTACAAAAATCCTCCGTAATTTTTGTATCTCCATCTCTTTTCTTGATATATCGATTTTCATCCGTTAAAGGAACATCGCTTCGCACCCTATTCAAAGTCCTTTCTCATTAACTTGATGCTTATTCCTTTTTTTAGTGTTTACGAATGTCTTATGATATTACTTTGTTTACTGTTTTGAATAGTTCTGCTAATTCAATTAAATCTTACTTGCATTTTCCCCTTTTTTCAATCTTTCCTCTCCTAGATGTTTAGCGTTTTCTGATAGTTTTCCTTGATACTTTCTAAGAACATTTTCCACCTAGCTCTTGTGGTGACTCGAATACAAATTTTTTTTAAATTGCTATTCATCTCTTCTTTCTTTTGCTTCCATGTTGGCATGTAGCGAGGAGTAAAAATTTTCTATTGCTAAACTAAATTCATCATATTTTTTCTCTTATTACAGGATTGTTTATTTTCCTTAATAATTCTTCTTTCTTTCCTTAGATATAGGCAAATTTCTCTTCTCACAAATCTATGGTCACTTAACTTCAATTTGAAAAATATATTTACATCTTTAATTACATTACCTTTTAACTAAGAGTAAAATCTATTTCGGGTTTTCGTTCCTGAAATTTTGGGTTCTCCATGTCCATTTTATATGTTAATTTTTATTATAAGCAAATAATGTTACCGATATTAGGTTTTTAGCAAAGTCCACCAGAATATCTTCTCTGCCATTTCTTGAGCCTATTTCAAATTTGATGACAGCTAATTTTTCTCTATTCTTATGATATACTTTACATAAAGATGTCTTTTACAATATATGATCCGAT
>NC_090754.1:9018340-9070840 GCF_036898095.1 Palaemon carinicauda
ATTGCGAGTAAGGTATTTATTACAGTATCTTTCTTCATTTATAATAATATTATTCCTTGCTTGTACAGTGCTAGAAGCCGATAGTGATAATTATGATTATGTTAAGAGATAAAGATACTGATGTTGAAATTTATACCCATTGTGTATTTATTGTTCCTGTTACTATCATTATTCTCAGAAATTTTTCGGATAATGATGTTAAATAACGCGTAAAGCAAGTTTTCATGAAATGAACAGTAGCAATCTTAGAGTAATAGCATATGGTTTGGGCTGATTATAATTGCAATTGCAGTCAATTCTTATCAAATCACAATTATAGCTACAAACTAACAAATGCAATTATAATCAATATTACTAACTTCTGATAACTATAAATTTCTGTTAAAGTTCCAAATACTTATATCGTGTTTGTTGCGCAATTATATTTCGTGTGCCTATCACCTATTCCCATATCAACCATAGAAAATTCATATTACTGCAAAAACAACGTTTACTTAAGTTTGATTTACTTTTTAAACAAATGCTTTTGTGAAAAATGTGTATAAGTTACTAGAGAAAGCCTTAGTAGTACAAATAGGGAAAAAATATCTTTAAAATTATAACGTAAGCATAAATATTTATCTTAATATCATTTCTGGCTGAGCTACAACCCTAGCTGGAAAAGAAAGATGGTATAAGCCCAATGGCTCCAACAGGGAAAAATATCTCAGCGAAGAAAGGAAATAAATAAATAATATGAGAAGTAAATGAAAAATTAAGTTAAAATTTTTTACAAACATTAACAACACTAAAACAGATATTTGATATATAAACTGTAAAAAGGTCTTATAAAAGCCTGTTAAACCTAAAGACATTTGCTGCCAGTTTGAACTTTTAAAATTCTACTGATTCAACCAACCGATCAGGAAGATCATTCCACAACTTGGTCACAGTTGGAATTAAACTTCTAGAGTACTGTGATGAAGAAGGCCTGACTATTAAAATTAACTGCATACCTAGTATTACGAACAGGATGGAACTGTCCGGGAAGATCTGCATGTAAAGGATGGTCAGAATTATAAAAACTCTAATGGAACTTGCATAATGAACTAATTGGATGATGTTGCCTGAGATTGATATCTAGATCAAGAATAAGAAATATAATAGACACTAAGTTCCTGTCCAGCAAATTAAGATGAAAATACGTAGCTGAAGACCAGACAGGAAAACAATACTCGAAACAAGGTAAAATGACAGAATTGAAACACTTCATTCGAATAGATTGATCGCCAAAAAATCTTGAAAGACTCTCAACAAGCCAGTTTTTTGTGCAATTGAAGAAGACAGACCTATTGTGTTCTTCAAAAATAAATTTGCTATCAAGATTCACAACTAAAATTTTAAGAGTTGTACAAAGTTAAAGAAACATTATCAATGCTGATATCTATATGTTGAGGAGTCACTGCCTTCGAGCTACTTACAATCATATCTTTAGTTTTGTTAGGATTCAACTTCATACTCCATAATTTGCACCACGCACTAATTTTGACTAGACCTCTATCAAGGGATTCAGCAACCCAAGCTCTACATTCAGGGGATGGAATTGATGCAAAGAGAGTAGCATCATCTGCATATGCAACAAGCTTGTTTTCCAAACCGAATAACAAGTCATGTGTATATAGTATGAAAAGTAATGAGCCAAGAACACTACCCAGATATCTCATTCCTATACTCACTATGATGCCCATCAACAAAAACTCTTTATGGCCTAATACTTAAAAATTCAATAATGGTGCTAAGAAACTACCCACCCATTCCCAACCGTTTGAGTTTGAAAACAATGGCATCATGATTAACACGGTTAAAGGCAGCACTCAAATCAAGGCTAATCATACGAAATTCTGACCAAAATCAATGTTTTTCTGTACAGCATTGGAGATTGTAAGAAGGGCAAAACCAATTTGCAACTTAGGGAACAGATGATTACCTTCAGCAAACCTATCAAGAAGTTTTACCGAAAAACTTTATATAATATGGGAGTTATGGAAATTGTGCGGTAATTAGTTGGACTTGAGCTACCACCGATACATTTACATAGTGGAGTAACATTCCCAATATTCAAACAAATGCTAAAAGATCCCATGTTTGCTAACTTGTGCAAAATAACAGATAACTTTGGAGATAAGAAATTTGCAGTCCTTATAAAAAACAAAGGAAAATTACCATTTGGATGTACTGTAAACCTCCAGAAGCATCAAGGTCCATCAAGAGAGCTTTAATTTTACTAGATCGAAAAGTTAAACTAATTAGTTTAGCTTCAGCAAACCAGGAATGGGGGAGTTCGAGTTTCTCATTACTCAGCTTACTGTCAAACGCATTTTCCAAAGGCGTTGCCTTTTCTTTTGGACAGTGAGTGACTGAGCCAACTGGTTTCAGTAAAGGAGGAACTGTTGCATCTACACCAAAGAGTGCATATTTGAGGGTAGTCCACCACTTAGGGTTGTAGCATAAAGGGTTTCTTTTATGGTTGAATTTTATTCTTTTTGAGTTGAAGCATAAACTCTCTGAGCAGAAGCTCTATGGTAAGGATAGTTATTCCAGGTAAAATCTGATCTGTTACCCATCCAAAGATGATAGGCCTCATGCCTCTCTAAATAAGCACGTCTACAATCATCATTGAACCATGGGTTGTCCCTCACCTGGTACCTTAGTACACGAGAATGCCTATCTATCATGTTGACTAAATTCTCATTCAAAGGGAATATAAAATCTAAACTACTATACAATTGTGACCAATTCAAGCCCAATAGATCATTTAGAATCCCATTACAGTCTGCTTGAGATTTCAAATAAATCTTATATGAGTATACATGAGCGACAGGCTGCTCAGTCTTCACTACTAATGAAATGAAGGCATGATCAGATATCCCAACTGAAGAACCAATATACTTGATATAATGCCAGGAGAGTCGGTGTGTACGAGGTCAAAAGAGTCACCAGACCTGTGAGTAGCTTCGCTATTGATTTGCTCACAGCCTAATGCAGAAGGGCCAGTCTAAAACTATTGAACCATGGCGATCGGTAGGAGAAACAGAACTTAACCACTCCCTATGGTGAGCATTTGAATCACCAACAAAGACAAAAGAGGCCTTTCTATCATCTTTTTGTATCTTAGCTATAATGGTAAGAAGACAATCGAAGATAGAATCATCCATGTCAGGATTCCGGTAGATCGAACCCAAATAGAGGTTGTTATGCCAGCCACAAAGTTTTATTATCTGAATCTCATGATATTCATATTCATAGCAGGACTTATGTGGAGAAGGGTACTCAGTCCTAAAATACAACGCCATTCCCATGACCCTAGGGATGGCATCACGTTTCAACATTATTGGCTTCCTCAAAACCAGTTGTAAGGAGCCTCATATTAGAAACCAAAGTTTCTGAGCATAAAAGAATATCATACTGTCTGGACGCAACTGGAAGGTTTTGAGTATTTGCATGAAGGCCACGAATATTGCAATACAGTACACGGCATTAACGAAATCTAGGACGAATTATGAAATGAAAAACGAAACTGTTAATATCTTTAACGTGTGGAGAATTATAGTACTTATAAGAAAATGAAACAAATACAAAATGCAAAATAAAAAAAAAACTGCCAAAAAATATCTCTATCACGAAATTATAAAGAAAATTACGATCTATATTTTTTTTACACTTCCGGAAAGATGGCTTATTATATTTCTTCTTAAAAACTACGCAGCAATTAATACAGAACTCTATTACACTTAACTAACAAAAATTTTCGGAAGGTAGAAGGACCAAGCATTGCCCTGTTGGTGGCATATATGTTCCCTGCAATGCTTTATTCTTTGAAAAAAGAAAATTACAATCGCAGTTAAATTTAAAATTAAATATAATTAGAATAATTGGACTAGATACAAATAGAGAACTGCAATTATAATTACCTTCAAATGTGTAATTAATTAGGCTTCAATCAGATTACAATTACAATTACAGTACTCTAAGCTTAAGCCTGTCGGTAACAGATTTGGAGAATTCTTTTAAGATATTTAAGGAATCTCATTCATTTACACATAAGCTTATATCATATTATATATGTGACAGTTGTTACACCATATTCGAAAGCATAACACCTATACTCCCAACATCAATTTTACAATGAATTAAACAGTTCCAACTAAATAGAGAGTTCAAGACAAATAAGAAAACACACACTTTAGGAAAAATTAAATACATTGGGTTTTCGAAGGGACTATTCACCTCTTCTTAAAAAAACAAATGCTTCCACATTTTCAGAAAAGGAAAAAACCAATAGATTTTAAGAATATGGACAAATTGATATTAATGACTGATAAATACCGATAAAAACTTATTGAAGCTGTTTAATTCAAAATTGTAAGAATTTTAACATTTATCAAAGTAGTATTAGACTGAATTTGTTTTTAAATAGTTTTGTATAAAACAATGTAACTATTGTTAAGGGATTGTTAAACGATGTAGAGAAACCAAAGTGAAATGCTGTCAATTTTCACAAAGACTATAACCGATTTCTATTTTTTACGAACCTTTCTGCACCTCTTTTTAGGAATTTTTAACCATATGTTTTCTGAAGAGGAAGGGAGATGGTCCCTTCGAAAGTTCCAAAACTTTTATTTTTCATAAATTGTGGGTTATCCTATTTATCATAATTTCACCGAAAAATTTGTATTTTAATACATTGCTTTTAACACAGATGATAGATGTGTTGGGGCGGGATTAGCTAAACACAGGAACTCGGTGCGTAATAAGGAAGTGACAGAGTCTACTGTGTGCAATGTGGCTGTTAGGAGCTAAAAAAGAGGCTAGGTGAATGCCAGTAAAGTTTTTTCAACAGATAACGAGCTTATACACATGCACTTGCAAGCAAGAAAGTCACAAAAATTCATAAAAACTATAACATGTGATCGTAAGCTTTAACAGGTTGTCCTATCATTAGTGTTCGATACATGAAGAGATAAAGAAAAAACAATAGCGGTACATTGTTTGAGCACCATCTTATAGCTGATATGCAGATTTTAGCTGATCAAAAGATATCCATCGTTTTTGCTGCAAAGATTAATTAAGCAATCCTTTGATGTGGGATGGATCACGAGGACAGGGCCTGTGTGAGGGGGTGTCAGTGGTGACTTGTTAGTGCCATTATACAGGAAGACGTGTGTTGTGTCGTGTAAATTTGTCAGTATATGTTGCTTCGCTGGGGGCTTGTAAGTCTCATGGCATGGTGTATATTTTCCCACAGAGGGACATAGGCACTGGAGATTATTGGAGGAGGTTGCAGAAGGAAAAAAAAAAAACTGCAGGGACAACCAACAGTTCACCATATACCATTTCGGCCAGACATACAGGGCATCCTTAAATATTGTCCTTAATCCAAGGAAGATCCAGGGAAGCTGAGTAAACCAGTTAGAGTCATTGCAGTGGGGTATCAAAACTGCTTTGTTTGTGTGAGGAAAACGTAAAACCTTTCCGTTGGCTGCAGGTTTGTTGGTGATTGTCTGATGTGGGGTGATGCCCAGAAGATCGTTAATGATATCCACAATACAGAGGTGAGCGTGGTACCCCTGCAGTAAGTAATATGCCCAAGGATACCAAATCTCGCTATCCATACTAAGAGTAAGTCATATGTACATGAGGCGGGGGTTGCAGTATGCATGGGAACGGCTTCAGGTCAACGAGTGTAGCGGTTAATGATAGTATACAGGTAACAATGTCCTTATGATGTGGGTAGGGGACATACTACATCGACGAAAATGTAAACAAAAAGATGCTGTGGTTGAAGGATGGTGCCCACTCTTAAATCTTAGTGTCGATGTACTTTTGAAGTTCGGAATTAAGTACAGGAGAGGACACAATCTTTAGCATCCCTAGTAATAGCATGGGAAAGGAACTTCGTCTTCAGTAGCTGCAAGGGATGTGTAAGGCCATGGATGAAATCAAACACCTGTCGGTGCATGAGAATGGGTATCCATGGCTGTGGTCTACCAGTAATGACGTCACAGAGGAGGTGGTCTTTAGAGTCATTGAGGATGATGTTTTCCCAATGGAGAGATATGCCTGATGTTCACCAAGCTTAGCACTTTTGATCTTTTGATTGGGCTTCTGCCAAGGCATTTTAATGTAATCCTAGGTGAATGGCTGCTATTGTTTTCGTTAACAGGGCATCAGCAAAAGGAATAATTTACCAAGAGACGTGATGAGGGGTACAATTGTATTCAGCCCCGGTGGAGAAATGTTGTCGTCGAAGGGCGGACCAGGAGTCAGACTGTTGAGTGGAAACGTGCACTAGACACTATGGTTCATGCAAATGACGAAAGCCATCCCTTCTAAGATGTGACAAAATGACGGACTACCAAATGCACCACTGGCAACTCGTGGTCAAAGGTAGAGTAACCAGATTCCCCCTTGGACAATTTTCTACTGAATCAGGCCAATGGCAACTGTGAGTTGTTGACCACCTGCTGAAGTACTGCACCAATAGCAACGTTGTTGGCATCGGTGGAGAGAAGGAGAGGGGCATGTGGCGTGGGAAAAGAGAGAGCAGCAGCGGTTGATAGGGCATTCTTTGTGTTGCAGAAGGCCACTTTTTGAAAGGGAAGCCACTTCAGATCTTTTAGCTTGCCCTTCAGGGACACATAGAGGGGGACAAGAATGGAAGTGATTGCTAGCAGGAACTGGTGATGATATTTTATCATGCCCAAGAATTCTTGCAGTGCTTTGATGGTCGAGGGCATGGGGAAGTTATGAACGGCTGCTACCTTCTCAGGGAGTGGGTGAACTCCTTCATGGGTGATGCGGTGTCCTAAAAATGATGCTTCATTGACACCAAAGCTACATTTGTGTTACTGGACTACAAGGCTATTCTTTTTTAGGTGGCTGAGCTCGATGAGTAGGTGACAGAGGTGTTCCTCTTTGGAGGAAGAGAACACACGTATGTTGTCTACTCTCCATACGTAGAAGGGAAGGTCCCCTAAGATGTCATCCATGAGTTGTTGAAAAGTGGCCCCAGTATCATGAAGGCCTAAACAGGAGTGATTGAAGGTGTATGTACCAAAGAAGATAGTGATTGTGGTCTTGGGCATCTCTTCTAGGTTTATGGAACCCTCATATTAGTGTACCCCTTACATAGTTCGAGCGTGAAAAAAACCTATCCTTTGTGCATGTAGGAGGTAATGTCTTTGATGTTTGGTAGTAGTAGAGATCCAGTTCTCTCTGCAGGTTCAGATTCCCATATTCCTTAGAAGGGTGCATGGAGCCCTCTTTCTTCAAGAAGATATGTTAGAGTGATAACCAAGGGCTTGAGGCCTATTGGCAAATGTTCATCTATTCAATATCTGGTGAACACTGGTGACCCATCGTATTAATATAGTGATAAATACAATGCTTGGCAGGAACCGTTGGCGTTTGGTGAACTTCAGGACGGAACACTTCTGGGTACGACGTGAGGAGGTGGGCGTAGGCTTCTGTGGCTGCACTGATTAGGAATGTGAGGTCTGTTGGGGTGGATTGAAGAGGTGTCAATGAGTATGAGTACTCGATGATTAATCATTGATGCCCCACATTAACCCAAAGGTAGAAATGTGCGAAAAAATCTGTAACAAGCAGAGGCTATGTTATGTTAGCAATGGGAAATTTCCAATAGTATTTAGTGCTCGCAATTGATGATGTAGGTGGAGATCTCAGATCTGTAGTCAGCTACCAAGCGGACATCATCATGCTTAGAATTATTGTGTTGTGTTCTTTAGAGTGACTTTTGTAGAAGGGAAGGGCAAGCAACAGTGCCTACCAAAAACCATACACCTGTACCTGCATCATGTTAAAAAAAAAGATTAGTTACAGGGAGGCCACCGCCAATACCAATGACCTACTTACACATTTTTTGGCCACTGACAACTGTCCGCTCATTTCTTCGCAGCAGCCCTAAATCTGTAGCAATAGTAGTAAAACTATGGCTGATGGGTGTCAGTAAGTGGCTTGAGAGGTCGTTAATTAGGGTAGAGTGAAGTTTGACAAATGTAAGTGGTGGGCGACTTTTTAACAGGGCGGGCGTCTGTGTCTTACCATACTCATTTCAGCTTTGGTCAGTGTTAAGTAGTTGTCCTCTTCTTTCAGAATGGAGGCGTTGATGGTCTTGAAGGTAGTGATTTTGCTATCCATAAGGGCATCGAGTTTGGTCATCAGGTCCTTCATGGGCAAGGTATCAACATCTGAAATGGTGGCGCATGCAGGTTCAGGTAGTAGTTTCATTTCCCAAGGAGAGCTATATGAAGCAGGTTGCAAATGAGTGAAACTGGTCATTTGCTGAGTGCGAGTGAAGCCTTTTGGTCCCCCAATATATGAAGTGGTTGTTAGGTGTTAACAAAGAGGCTAAGTGAATCCAGGTAAAGATTATTCAACAGATAACGAACATAATACATGCAGTTGCAAGCAAGAATGTCACAAAAAAAAGGGAAACTAGAATATTTGATGGCAAATAAAAACAGGCTGTTTTATTATCAAAGTGAGAAAGAGTGACAGAAAAAAAAAGCAATAGCATTTCATTGTATGACGTGTATAAAACAGAGAGCAGTGTACCAGGGAAACCAACGTCTAACTGTACATCCAAGGAATATCTGCATTTGTGGAACATTACCTACGAAACATTTACATCTGCTAACCTTTGGCATGCATGGAACATCTGCATCCAAGAAACCTATGCATTCACGGAACATATGTATTTGTTGATCATCTGCATCCATGTGACTATAAATCTATTGAAAATTTGCTTCCAAGAAACACCTGCATCTACTAAACATCTGCATCCATTAATCATTTCCATCTGCGGAATATCAGCATACAGGGAACATCTACATCTAATGAACATATTGCACCCATGTCCGTCTGAGGAACATCTGCATTCAGAAAACATATGCATCTTCTAAACATCTGCATCGATGGAACATTTGCATACACAGAACATCAGCCTCCAGGGAACACCTGCATCTGCTGAAAATCTGCCTCTAAGAATAATTCACATCCCTGGATCATCTCTATCTGCTAAACTACTGCATCCCTGTAGATATTACCGATAGAGAGTTATTGGGTACTTTAACTGGCCAGACAGTACTACATTGGATCTCTCTCTGGCTTTGGCTCATTGTGTCTTTGCCTACACATAAAACGAATAGTCTGGCATACTGTATTCTTTATACATTCTCTTCTGTCCTCATACACCTGACGACACTAAGATTACTAAACAATTCTTCTCTCAAGGGGTTATCTACTGTACTGTAATTGTTCAGTGTTTACTTTCTTCTTGGTAAGGGTAAAAGATAATTTAGCTATGGTAAGCAGCTCCTCTATTAGAAGGACACTCTAAAATTAGACTATGGTTCTCTAGTCTTGGATACTGCCATAGACTCTGTACCATGGCCTTCCAATGTCTTGGATTAGAGTTCTCTCGCACTAGGGTACTCTCGGACACCTTGTTCTATCTTACTTATGTTTCTCTTGTTTTTTTATTTTTTTGAGGTTTTATAATTTATATACGAAAAATCTAATGTAATGTTGTTACTGATTTTAAAATATCTTATTTTGATTGTATTACTCCACTTATAATGAATTAATTTTCTTGTTTTCTTTCCGTACTGGACTATTTTTCCCTGTTGGAGCCCTTCGAATTATATCACCTGGCTTTTCCAACTATGGTTGTAGCTTAGCTTCTAATAATAATAATAATAATAATAATAATAATAATAATAATAATAATTTGAAATTTGGATTTAGTAGAGGCCATGGTGCATGAGATGCCCTTCGTACAGAAATCCCTTGATGGTGATCAGGAAGTTCATTCGATTGGCCTTGATTTTAGTGCTACCTTAGACTGTGTTAATCATGAAGCCCTTGTTTTCAAACTCAAGCTGTTTGGAATGGGTGGGTCGTTTCTTAGCATTATTATATAATTTTTAAGTAATAGATTGTAAAGAGTTGATGATGGGCACCATAGTGAGTATAGGAATGTGATATCTGGTGTTCTTAAGGGGAGTGTTCTTGGCCCATTACTTTTCATACTATATACACATGACATGCGGTTTGATCTAAAAACAGGATTGTTGCATATGCAGATATTGCAACACTATTTAATTAATTCCATCTCCTGAATATACATATGGGGTTGCTGGATCCCTCAATAGAGATCTAGCTAAAATTAGTGCATGGTGCAAATTATGGGATATGAAGCTGAACCCTAACAAAACTCAAAGTATGATTGTAAGTAGCTCTAAGGCAGTGGCTCCTCAACATTCTGATCTCAGCATTGATAATGTCTTTTCGTCTCTGTATGACACTTAAAATTTTAGCTGTAATTCTCGACGGCAAATTTACTTTTGAAAAACACATTATGTTGTGTCTTCTTCAATTAAAAAAAAAAAAAAAAAAAAAAAAAGCTTATTCCGAAAGTCTTGTAAGATTCTCGGTGATCTATCTGTTCTGAATAAGTGTTTAATTCTTTCATTCTACCTTATTCCGGGGATTGGTCTCCTATCTGGTCTTCAGCTTCTGATTCTCATCTTGATTTGTTGGACAGGATCTTACGGTCTATTATATTTTCTATTCCTGATGTAGATAATAATCTATGGCACCATTGTTGTATAAGAATTTTTATAATTTTGATCATTCTTTACATTCAGATCTTCCCGGACAGTTTCACCCTGTTCGTAATACTAGTTGTATGCAGTTAATTGCAATAGTCAGACCTTTTCCATCATGAGGCTCAATACCACACAGTATTTTAGAAGTTTTACTCCAGCTATGAACAAGTTGTGGAATGATCGTCCTAATAGGGTAGTTGTATCGGTAGAACTTCAGAAGCTCAAACTTGTAGCAAATGTTTTTATGTTCAACAGGCTGACATAAGTCTTTTTATAGTTCATATTTTAATTGTTCATTATTCGTCATATTGGTTATTTATTTCCTTATTTCAATTTCTCACTGGGCTATTTTCCCTGTTGGATCCCTTGTGCTTATAGCAGCTTCATTTTCCAACTAAAAAGTAATAATAATAATAATAATAATAATAATAATAATAATAATAATAATAACAGCTGCATCAACAGAACATCAGCATCCACAGAACAGCTGCATCCACAGAACATCTGCATCCACAAAAAAATCTGTTTTCAAAGAACATCTGCATGCATGGAACATCTTCATCTAAGGAAGTTCTACACCTAAATTACATCCGGGGAACATTTGGATTCGCAAAACATCTGTATTCAAGAGACATTTGTATCCAGTGAACATTTGCATCCAGTGAACAGCTGCACCATGGAACATTTGCAGCCAATGAACATCTGCATATGCTGAGCATCTGCATCCACAGAAAGCATGCATCCAGTAAACATCTGCATTTGCTAATCATCTACATCCACAGAACATCAGCATCCACAGAACATCGGCATCCATGGAACCTCTGCATACAGACACCATCTGTATCTATAGAACATGTGTATCAATAGAACAACTGTATCTGAGTAACTTCTGCATTTGTGTAACTCATCCATCCAACGAACACATGCATCCACGGATCATCTGCCTCCATGGAACATCTGTATATCTGTATACGTGCAATATCTGCCTCCACAGAAGATACCTATGTATCATGACATCTACAGTAAATCCATAAAGTATTAAGTATGTCATCTCCATATAATTTTTGACATATTTTAATGATTATAATACACCATCCAAAGTATCATTGTCTCTAAATGTTTCATCTTTTACCAATTTCACCAGGGATGATGCAGATGATATTTGAATTACAAAACTCCCTTCTTTACTCAATTGATATCCCTTTAAAATATGGCAACTGTATTAGTAAAATTAAAAAGAAAAAATCCTTCTCTTGAATGAACCTCTTTAGATATACATCACTAAGGCTCTTACTGTAACTGCAAAGTGAAACATCGTAAGCAGCATAGTACTTTATAGGTTATTATGACGTTTAATTTTGAGATAAAGAGCATATTTTTTTTTCTTTTTCAGATAATAAGAATATTCACATTATTTCTTTAACTCTAAATTTTATAATTATCTTGAATGATATGAAAAGAGAAAATAAATAAAAATAAATATAACTCATTATTATAATTGTGATGAAAAAAAAAATAACGAAATTGAACTTATTTTCTAGTCATCAAATAAACTTATCCAACTTCTGCCGCTTAATATTCTTAAACTTACTTCAACTTTCCAAAGAAATGCCATCATACCTTAAGATAAGATTTCGAAAAAGGCATTGTTAAATTACTATGCAAATTTTGGGTGATGCAAGGTTTCCCTGAAAATAAAAGTTTGCTATTTCTCGTATCTACTGCTAATGTAGTGTTGCAAGTATCACTAACATTGATATGAAACGTTTATCATGACGACAGTGTTGCTGATAACTTGATGGCTAATGACGAAATTAGATGTTTACATCAACGAACATGGGAATGATATTCCAACAATAAAAAGACAAAAGGTTGAAGTGTAGCTTTATAACCGGACTGTCTACTCTGCAAGAGAATAATAGGATCGCATACAAGATTACCAAGCCTTAGTCTTTGCCTCATCCACATATACCTTACACACCTTGGTCACTCACTAAATTCTACTATTTGTAAAGCTTTTTCAGATAACACCATTTTGGTTTTGACTACGAAAGTTTGCATGGGAATGAATTAAATACCTGAAGTACAATTTATAATGTCAGGTTTTTGTTACCAAAGGCACGTCATTAGAAGGGATTATAAACGATTAATGTCCCAAAACTATAAACACGTAGGCCACCTGATAGGAATAGAAGTGTTTATGGAAGATTTTAATATTCTCAACGTAGAAATAAGTTATTTCCGAAAATACTGATTATAAAAACAAATATTTCTTGTATTAGGTGCCTTATTTATTATTTTATATGAACGATTATGTGGAGTCCAGTAACATCTATCTCTTTTAAAATATATGATAAAATACTATTCCGATAAGGCAAATATCTCTTTACCCTTTCGACTAAAATGGGTGTCTTGGTGTTACTCTTTTTCTATTATTAATCACTCACAGCACACAAAGAAGCCGGTTTTTACTTTTACCTATAAGCTTGTGTGTGTGTGTATGTGTGTGTGTGTGTGTGTGTGTGTGTGTGTGTGTAAGAGAGTCTTACCTTATTGCCTTATTCTATGTTTGAGTTCCCCCAGGTCCCTCAGTGTGAGGGACCTCGTATATCCACCAGAGAGTTGCTAATGCCTCTTCCGGTGTATTTTGCATCTTCCAATCTTGGATGGTCTGGGATGCATCTTAGGTATTTATCGAGCTTATTCTTAAACACATCTACGCTCACTCCTGATATGTTTCGTAGATGAGCTGGCAGCGCATTAAATAGTCGTTGCATTATCAATGCTGGTGAGTAGTGGATTAATGTCCTGTGCCCCTTCCTTAGTTTTCCTTGTATAGTTTTTGGCACGATTAATCTACCTCAGCTTGCTCTTTCTGATATTTTTAGCTCCATGATGTTTTCAGTAATTCCTTCTATTTACTTCCATGCTTGTATTATAATGTAGCGTTCTTTTCTCCTTTCTAGACTGTATAATTCTAAAAATTGCAGTCTTTCCCAGTAGTCAAGGTCCTTAACTTCTTCTATTCTAGCAGTATAAGACCTTTGTACACTATCTATCTGTGCAATATCCTTTTGGTAGATTGGGTACCATATCACATTGCAGTACTCGAGTGTACTACGTACATAAGTTTTGTAAAGCATAATCATGTGTTCAGCTTTTCTTGTTTTAAAATGTCTGAATAATATTTCCATTTTTGTTTTACATTTAGCCAACAGTGTTGCTATATGGTCGTTGCATTACATATTCCTATTCAATATTACACCAAGGTCTTTAATTGCTTCCTTGTTTATGAAAATCTCGTTATTAGATCCCTTATAGGCATATACCATTCCTTCTCTGTTTCCATAATTTATTGATTCGAATTTTTCAGAGTTAAATACCATCCTATTTATCTCCGACCATTCATATATTTTGTTTAGATCTCTTTGTAGTGAGTTCCTATCTTTATCACAAGTAATTTCTCTACTTATACTTGTGTCATCAGCGAAACTTCTCACTACAGAGTTTTTAACATCACAGTCTATGTCTGAGATCATAATAACAAACAGCAGTGCAGCTATTATCGTACCTTATGGCACGCTAGATATTACCTGATCTTCATCTGATTTCTCATCATTTGCAAGTGATCTGTTTTCTGTTTTGTAGGAATTATTTTACCCTTTTTCCTATCTTTCCAACAATATTATGCTATCTAATTTTTTTCTCTAATATATTATGGTGTACCTTGTCAAAGGCTTTTGCAAAATCTAGATAGATCACATCTGTGTCTTTTTAATTTTTCATATTTTTGTATATGTTTTCATAGTGTGCTATCAGTTGGGTTTGTGTACTTTTTCCGGGCACAAAACCGTGTTGACTTATATTAAACAAATTATCTTCAACCAAATGATCCATTATTTTCTTTTTTATTACCCTCTCATACAGTTTCATAATATGTGATGTTAGACTAACAGGTCTATAATTGCTTGCCTCTAGTCTTGATCCACTTTTGAAAATAGGGGTAATATAAGCTAATTTATGTTTAACATATATCTCACTCATATCTACACTTTGTCTTAGCAGTATTGCAAGCGGCTTCGCGATAGTGTGTGCAGTCTTTTTCAACAAAATCACTGGAACTCCATCTGGTCCGGCTGTGGATCCATTTTTAATTTTACTCATAGCCTTGACAATATCTGCTTCATTAATATATACATCCGTTAGATATTCAACATTTTCTTCTCTCATTTCTTTTTCATTGTTCTCATTCGCAAATCTTGGCGTGAACTCACTCTTGTATTTTTCTAATATGTTGCATATTTCCTTTTTCTATTCGTTAACCGTCCTTCAATTCTTAGAGGGCCTATTTCTAATCTCCCTTTATTCATCCTTTTTTTCATAGGAGTAAAGTACTTTGATTTTTTTTTTATATTTTGAAGTATCCTTTCTTCTAAGTCCCTTTTTTCATTTTCTTTCGATTGTATAATCTTTTTTTCTGCATTTTCTCTTACTTTTTATTTCCATCATTTTCCACACATTTTTTTCTTTTGTAAGATTTTTCTTCCAATTTCTAATTTTCTGAAATAGGATTGTTCTGTCTCTTGGTATGCATGTCTGTTGTTTATTGTTTTTTTTCGGTACATATTTTTCAAAAATTTTCTCCAGTATTTTGTACAGCTTGGCCGTATTTACCTGCATATTATCACTTACAAACACATTTTTCCATTCTTTGTTCAGTTCTTCATTTATTTCTGACCATTTTATATTCTTACTTTAAAAATTATATTTTCCATATCCTTCCCAAAGTTTTGTGCTTTGAATATCTCTGCGATCACTTGCTTTGGAATGGACTATTAATTCTATGACATTGTGCTCTGAAATTCCCATGTTTTACACTATTATTTCTTTAACATAATTCACCTCATTCACAAATACTAGATCTAGGACATTTTCCTTTCTTGTTGGAATGTGGTTTATTTGTTGCATATTATGTTCTAATAGCATATCTTGAAGCTTTTCAAATTGCCTCTTATATTCTGCGCTACTATTATTCTCTTTTTTATATGTATATATACAACCACTTTCTTCTATCCGTTCTTTCCAATCTACGAAAGGAAAGTTAAAATCTCCGGATAGGAGTATATTCCAGTCTTTATGGTTTCTACATATATCATCTATTTTTTCTATTATTATGTCAAACTCCTTTGTATTTGGGGGTCTGTAAACTACAATATTCACTAGTTTTTCAAACTCAAATTCCACCGCAATCAATTCACATTCTGCGTTGCAGTATTTTTCAAAGACTTTTCCTTGATTTATGTCTATTCCATATATTGCGGTTCCCCCTTGATTCCTATTTGTTCTGTCTGATCTATATCTTTGGAAACCCTTTATCTGGTCATCACTGCCTGTCTCTTGTGAATACCATGTTTCACTTATATTTTTTAATATATCTATTTTTTCATTTTGGGTTAGTTCTTCTAAGAACTCTAATTTTCTTTTAGAGTAAATCGTGACTAACCCTGTGCATTCATCACTATTATGGTTTGTGTTTCATCCCCATTATTTAATATTGGTAATATTGATTCTCCCATGCTTCCTTCCTGTTCTGATATGATGTTCTTTTCTTCATTTCCAGGAATTCTGCCATTAAAAAATTCAACTTTTCTATTATATTTGCTCTTTCGCCTACATATATATTTTTGTGTGTATACCTGCAATTATCCACATATCTGCACCAACCCCTGGTATTATAGATGCATTCCTTGTAGTTGGGCTCTTAAATGTGCATATTTGGGTTGAAAGGCATCATATCTTGGGGCCTTTTGTGCATAGTGTGGTATATACTCGGCTGGTTTTTTTTTTATTTTTGCTTTCATTTCTCTTTTCTGTTTGCTGATTTTCTTACCTTCATTCATGGTTGCAGGATTCATATATCGACATCTTATGTCGAATTTGCTTCCTTTTCCTTCTTTTAGTTTTTTACATATTTTTGGATGGAGATCTCTGCATTCGTCTCCATATCCGTCTAAATACGCACATTTACCATATATTTCATAATTATGGCATATCTTTGGATGGTCGTAGTAGCATCTTTCGCCAAAGACTGCAATTCCCTCTTTTCAGTAAATTGCACACTATATCTTTCTTTTTATTTTTTTTTCTTGTTCTTGCTCTTCCCTAAAATTATATAGGTCTGGGCAGAGCGCCCTGGGTCTATTATTTGTTTCCATCTGATAATTTATTTTTTCTTAAGTATGTTGTTTGATGGTATCATTTAGTTATATCAATGATTTCCTCTACATCGTTACACATATCCTGTTAATCTTCTTCTTCTTCTTCTTCTTCTTCTTCTTCTTCTTCTTCTTCTTCTTCTTCTTCTTCTTCTTCAACTATTTGCAGATTTAGTCTCGACCTAATTATATTATCTATCCAGACTAAGGATGTTGAGCAAAATACCTTTGTGTCTCTATTTTTATATTTTTTGCTGTATTTCAGCACATATGGGGTGTGTTGGAACATGACAGGCATTGCATTTTCTGATCAGTTGTTGAGGATTAATAATGGAATACCATATCTTACATGTATTGCACCATTTTGGCATTTTTCCCAATGCATCAATCAGCATATTCACCATATTGAACTTCTTATTGTTCTTTGATGGAATGTGTTGACTGATGTAAACTTTCTTTATAAGTGCCTTTATCGCTTGGATCTTCTTTGGAAATTCTTCTATTATTTTGCTGATGTTTTCCGCAGATTTGATCCAGTTTGTCTAATCATATTGTTTCAATATGTTTGCGAATATTTTTCCGTCACACTGATTGGAGTTACTAGCGACCTCTGTTATCAGACGGTCGAGTTCTTGGTTTGCCAATTCATGGAATTTACTTTCGTTGATTGCAGCAATGTCCCTCCAAGCTTTGCCTGTATTATAGAGCGCCATCTTGATCAGATTTTTAGTAATTCTCAAGATAACTATCCTATGCCAACGTTTTATCCCACTTTTCTGACCTCATACTAATCATCGACTATTCACGAAAACTTGTAGCAATATTGCACTTGATAGCGTTTTGTTATCCGCGTTAAATCAGAATATTTATCGGGTCACACTAGTGTACTCACTCACCGGCATACAGAAACACTCAGAGAGAGAGAGAGAGAGAGAGAGAGAGAGAGAGAGAGAGAGAGAGAGAGAAGGAGAGAGAACTTTGTTTTTGGTAAAGGAAATGAAAAAATCTCAATCGTACATAATTTACTATATATATATATATATATATATATATATATATATATATATATATATATATATGTATATATATATATATATATATATATATATATACATATATATATATATATATATATATATATATATATATATATATATATATATATATATATATATATATATAAATTATATGTATACACACACACACACATATATATATATATATATATATATACATACATATATATATATATATATATATATATATGTATATATATATATATATATATATATATATATATATATATATATATATATATATATATATATATATATATATATATATATATATAGCAGTATCTTACAAAAACTATGGCCTGTCACATTTATCCTTTTACGGGTGTTTCTATACATAGTATTCATAATTATGTGTGGTTGTCTACTAGATTTGCTGGTAGCAATTTCTGACTAAAGGTGGGGTTATTGGAAATGATTTCACGCAAGTGCATCTTGTGATCCTAGGACGATCATTCACTTGGGAGTATCAGGGCTACCGCTTTAAAGTCAAGAAGTGTCGTAATAACAGTGGAGTGATATTTGTCTTGTAATTACAGTTTATATATTTTACACACACACATACATATATATATATATATATATATATATATATATATATATATATATATATATACATATATATATATATATATATATATATATATATACATATATATATATATATATATATATATACATATATATAAATATATGTATATATATATACATATATATACATATATAATATGTATATATATATGTATATATATATATATATATATATATATATATATATATATATATATATATATATATATATATATATATATATATATATATATATATATATATATATATATATATATATATATATATATATATATATATATATATATATATATATATATCGAGGGTGCCAGAGCTTTTCACTGATAAATAGAGATTTAGTTTATGATTTTCTATTGTTTTTCAAAATATTATTTTAACAAGACTCTTACAAGCCCCTGGAAATGAAAGCAAGATTTAATTATTTATAAAATTGCAAATGGCATGGAAGTTACATTAGAATCAGAGATGAGAAAAGACTGACTTAATGTATACCTAAGATATACTGTAGGTTTTACCTATATCATCATTGAGGTTGTCCTCTCTTAATATATAATTCTTTTTTATTAATGCTAAAATGTACATATGGAGTTATATTCATTATTTGATATAGTTCCCGGGACGATGTAGAATATTAATTGCATTGGAACTAAAAGAAAAGCAAGCCTGATGTAATAAACTTAGTTGGAATGTTTCTTCTTAATTAAATAGCGAGTTGTGGTGAGAGCATCAAATCCCTCGTCCGTGTAGCCGTCTTTTCATTCCCATTACTTTGTTACATTGTACTAACAACTTAGATTACCAATATTCTTGTGACCAGTATTTTTGTGGGGTAGGGCTCTTCTTCTATTTAAAATATAATAGTAAAAATTAAATAAAACTACAAAAACTTTGACTAAAATTAAAGTGTGTATATTATACCATAGATTAAATCCTTTTACCAGCGTCTCCCCCCCCCCCCCCTCCCCATCTTCAATTTCCTTGGTATACGTTTTCAAAAATCCTCATGAAAATATTCCTGTTTAATATCATACTCCTAAGTAGACATCTTAAGTATCTTTCAAGTTACGTTAATTTTTAATCACGTAATCTTCAGCATCAAGAGTCTTACGAGACCCTGTTTATCTTTTCCGACAAGAGGCCATATATTGCTGTACTCTTCTTTTGGGTAGAAAGTATTCCCTTCCATCTGATATGCAAGTGGAAGATTTTATTTCTTTATAAGGGGTAACAAAAACAAAGCCAAGAAGACACTTGGCATTTTAAATGGTCATTTGCATATCTTTTATCCTTTGTTTGGCTTCCCAAGATATTTCTCCTTGAGGCTTAATCCTTGAAATAAAATTGGAGAAATTTTACATGTATATTGACTCTTTTATTTGAAGCAAAATTTCATCCGGTAGCAGATTTCCTCCCTCTTTGATTGTCAATAACTCTTCATTTTCCGTTTTTTTTTTAACTATTGATGGTATTGTTTTACATTGCGAAGCAAATATAGATACTATACAACTTCCTTCATATTGATATTTGAAGATTTCTAGTTCGTTTTCTTTTTTACACTATATTTGCATTTTCTGATTTCCTCTTAATATTTGAACTGGATACTTTTTCACTAAAGATATCCCGTTACTATCTTCTTTTCCCACCTTTGCAATTATGTTTCCGATATGAAAATATAACTCATATATTAGTTCGGTTAACTGGCTGCAAACGGAGAAGAGACCTTATACTCAAAAGCTTTCCTTTTATCACGAAATGAAGTTAACATTGAGAAATAAAAAGAAATATTTCAACTTTGCCTAGTTCAACTCTGGCCTTATACACTTTTACATCTCTTTTTGCTTATTGTAAAATGCAATTTATATCATAACTCTTTTTTCATTTCAACTGTTGTTCAAAGAGCAGAAAACGTTCTTCACAAGGCCAAATGCAATTTCTATCATAACGCTTTTTTTTTTCATTTCAACTGTTCTTCAAAGAGCAGAAAACGTTTTTCACAAGGCCAAATTCAATTTCTTAGAAAATGATTTGCTTCCTTATGAGAGAAATCATAGTTCATTTTAATAGGACCGGGACAATATATATCAGAACTTGGTGACAACGTACAAATAGATTTTACTGGGAATATAAATAAATCCATGAAACTTGTAAAAATTCTAGGGTTCCATTTTGATAGACATATGACGTTCGGAACTCATATAGATGAAATTTATAAAGTGATGAATACTCTAATCAATTCAAATAGAGCAAAGAAGTCCTTTGAATTTTCTACACTTAAGGTGGTTGCTCAATCACTGGCTAACTAGCCGCCCGTTGAGAAACTACCGCTAGGGAGTTATGGGGTCCTTTGGCTGGCCAGACAGTACTACATTGGATCCTTCTCTCTGGTTACGGTTCTTTCCCTTTGCCTACACAGACACCGAATAGTCTGGCCTATTCTTTACAGATTCTCCTCTGTCCTCATACACCTGACAACACTGAGATTACCAAACAATTCTTCTTCTCTCTGCCTACACAGACACCGAATAGTCTGGCCTATTCTTTACAGATTCTCCTCTGTCCTCATACATCTGACAACAATGAGATTACCAAACAATTCTTCTTCTCTCAAGGGGTTAACTACAGCACTGTAATTGTGCTGTGGCTATACTTTCCTCTTGGTAAGGGTAGAAGAGACTCTTTAGCTATGGTAAGCAGCTCTTGTAGGAGAAGGACACTCTAAAATCAAACCATTGTTCTCTAGTCATGGGTAGTGCCATAGCCTCTGTACCATGGTCTTCCACTGTCTTGGATTAGAGTTCTCTTGCTTGAGGGTACACTCGGGCACACCGTTTTATCTATTTTCTCTTCCTCTTGTTTTGTTAAAATTTTATTGTTTACATAGGATATATTTATTTTAATGTTGTTAGTGTTCTTAAAATGTTTTATTTTTCCTTGTTTCATTTCCTCACTGGGCTATTTTCCCTGTTGGTGCCCCTAGGCTTATAGCATCCTGCTTTTTCAACTTGGGTTATAGCTTAGCATTTAATAATAATAATAATAATAATAATAATAATAATAATAATAATAATAATAAAAGTATTATTAAATATTTTGTAAGAGTTTGGGGAACCACTGGATGTACGCAAGTGAAAAAGGCCCCAAAACTTCAAAATTATGCCGCCCGAGTGCCTATTGGTAATATAAAAACCATGACTATATATCTTCCTACCTGAAAAAAAAACTAGAGTAGTTCAGGATATAAGATGAATATACTTTAGATGTTTTGTAACTTGGTATTCAAAATGATACGAAATATATCTCCTGAGTGGTTATATAATTTTCCATCAATACACAATTATATTGATGGTGTTTCTATCCGACAGGGGGAATATCAGTATGCAGAAAAGGTGAAAACAGATAATAGGCTTCCGTCAATTTATTATTCAAGGTCCCCCACTATACAAAAAGCTACCTAGTATAGTGAATGGGACAACTCAATGCAGCCAAGTCGATGCCAGGTCAACTCGATGCCAGCCCTACTCAATACGGCCAACTTGATGCCAGCCCTACTCAATGCGGCTAACTAGATGTGGAGAATTATTTACCAGCTCAACTCGATACCAACCCTATTCGAGGCACCTTACTCAATGACAGCTCAACTCGACACCAGCCCCACTAGATGCAGCCAACTCGATGTGGTAGACTCGATGCCAACTCAACTCAATGCCAGCCCTACTCAATGCAGCCAGCTCGATGCCAGCCCTACTCGATGCAGCCAATTCGATGCCAGTTCAACTCGATGCCAGCTCTACTTGATGCTGTGAACTTGATGCAGTCAACTCTATGCAAGCACAACAAGATGACAGCCTAATTCGATGTTGCCAACAAAGTGCCAGGTAACCTCGATGCTGAGAATTACATGTTTAGAATAATTTCTTTTTGCTTAACTAATACTTTTCATATTTTCTTTTAAACTACTGACAAATAACCTAAGGCAGAAAATCTTTGAAATGGTAATTTGATAACAAAACTTGTATATCTCACCACTTTTAGTGGCAAATTTAGGAAAATAATTTTAAATTGCCCTGATTAATGTTATTAATTTAAGGTGATTGCTTTGGTTGGCACTACTGTTCTTTTATTGATAATTAGAGAAATTGCTTTTAGATAATAGTTACCTATATGATGCCGATGTTCTCTTAGTCTGTGGTAGTCTAGTTTTTCTATTAAATGCATTTTGTAACATTTCCAACTTTTGAGTAAACGCCTAGAAATAGCTCCTATGATGCTCAGAGTAATACATTATTAATTTTTTGAGTCGATTTTACTTGATGCAGTTTTTCGTGCGGTTTGTGACTCTATTTATGATGCTCGTAGTAATTCATTCTAATATTCAAGACGCTTTTCTCACTACAGTTTTAATCAATATTATGTAAATTTTTTGATATTCATAAACATAGTTTTTATATCCATGAATTATTTTTATTTACTGCAGTTTTTGTCTGTATCAAGTTTTTCGTATATAACAATATTGTTTCTTCACGGTGATATATTTTACCATATATCAATCTATTTTTCTCTCTGCTGTTTTAGTCTATTATTTGCTGTTGGCATTTCTATTTTGTTTATGGTTTTATTTTATGTATTTTTTACTTTCGACTATCTAATATGTAATACCCAATGCAAATATTGGAAATAGTGCATATTATTATTATTATTATTATTATTATTATTATTATTATTATTATTATTATTATTATTATTATTATTATTATTCCAACCTTCCTACTGTTTTAAAGTAACTTAACTATCACAACCTTAACTATTAGTGAAATTCTAATACGCATTTGTCATACAATGCACATCCATATGGGAATCCTAATCATTACTGCAACCTTTACCCTTCCTGTAAATGTTATTCCTATTCAAACCCTTTCTATTTTTTTAATTCAAACCTCTTCCTTTTTTTTCTCTCTAATATACCGTTCTTTCTTTGGAAGAAAATTAATGTATTGATTTTAGAAATGGCGATACTCAAAGATGATTCTGTCCAAATCGTAGATGGTGAAGAAACTTATAAAAGAGCTTGAAAGTGTTGGTAAAAGAAAAGGTAACTGGAATCCGGGATGGTGAAACAATGACGATCTTCAAGAACAGTAAGATCAGAGAAGAAATAAGTCGTAGGATAAGAAAATAAAGAAAGGAAAGAAGATTGTTGCAAAAAACCGTGAAGAGTCTTGATAATACAAATGGAGAATATCAAGACATTTCTCCTTCATGTAAGTGGGGAGGTTAAATGCAAATGAAGCAAGATAGGTTGATTTTTTGGGGATGAACTATTTTTCTTATATGTGTTATAAGAAGAAGAATTGATTTGACTAGAAATGTGGAGGTAAGAAGACATAATGAAAAGTTATCGTATATGAAAGAATTGAGCCGAGTATTCTGAGTTTCAGTCATTTTGAATTGATGTACGAGTATATGTTAGAGAAAAGTGTGAAATTCAAAGATCCTCGGAGGCAGAGGGAGAAGGAGGCTTAGAAAGGGTTGCTTAAAAGCTATGAAATATGTATTGGAAAGGAGGGATCTTGTTATTCAGGATGCAAGTTTGTGTAAAGGAGATAGGTGCACTACTAATGAGGCTGGCAGGGATTCATATGAGCCTGTTTGGGGAATTATATCCAGTTCGATGGTTAGATGATAAGTGTGGTAATATAATGCGTAGATGCAACAATACTAAATAAATATATTACGATTTCAATACTACATCCTTTGGCAAAAAGGGTTTGCAGCGAGAACAAATCCAGTATGCAATAAAAAAAAGATAATTAGTTGGCGTAACTAACTCCACTCATACACAAGTATAAAAATATTCAGAAGATAATGTACAAGGAAGATAGGATCAAAGAAAACCAGAGGTCAAACAGAGACAGGCAAAGAGAGGAGTCTTCCCTTCAAACAACGAATATCTATCTCCAAATTCTTGTTATGTACAAGAAAATGCACTTCCCGGCCAAATACGAAGAAAATTAGTCAACCCTTCATGCCAGTAACAAGAAGTCACCAACTTTCGCTACATTGCCTTTTGCACAATTTATGAATTCTTGGAGATAATAATTGTTGTTCCATCTTGAAGCCTTATCCTTCCGCGACGTCTGTCTAAAGTTAAAGTGCCGGCATCATCTCAGTAGCCGAAAATATCTCGCCAACTTTTCACTAAAGTATTCTATTACTCTACTTTCTTGCCCATTCCCTTTACACATACACATACACACACACACACACACACACACACACATATATATATATATATATATATATATATATATATATATATATATATATATATATATATATATATATATATATATATATATATATATATATATATATATATATATATATATATATATATATATATATATATATATATATATATATATATATATATACCTTGATTTGTGTCATTATTAGTAAAAAAAAAAAAACATTAAATTTTCTTTCTAAATATATTTGTTAAAAAACATTCCTATTTCTGGTGTCAAATCATTTTTGTTTACAGTTTGAACAGAACTGTAATGAATTATTAGATCGTAATAGGCAACGACTTGGGTATTTGGTCTCTGGAGCCACCCCCGGGAAGAGAAAACTGCTTAATGTTAGAATAAATGCATGATTATGTTACTAAAGCCGGTATTACGTAAGAGCGAAAGAATACAAATATAATTGGGCCATAAAAAGACAATGAGGCTAGCGCCATTCAAGCTGAGCTACCAATTAGCATCAATACTCTTGATTACTGTGCATAAAACTATAGTATCCTACTTCGTTATTAAGTGTCTAGTTGAGAAAAAAGACGCGGCAAGTGAAATTTCAAAAGATAAAATATTGAATAGATTATTCTTCATCGATAATTGACTCTGCGATATGCCAAAAGACTGTAGGGAAAACCGAGATAATCTTTCGTAATGGAGCCGGAAAGCTTTTCCGTTGTCTTTCTAAATTGGTTTTATTGATCAGGGGATGTGATTCTATCATTTACGTTATATCTAGCACCACTGACTAGCCACATCCTTTACGCTTCTTGGATATTAAGACGTGTCCATTCTAATAATCTATTCTATCTATTCAAGATAATATGAAAACTTTTTTCATTTCATTTCTTAATACTTATGAACTAAACGTTCTTTTCCCAAATAGGTAGTAGGTTGGCCAAGGACCAGCCAGCCGTTGAGATACTACCACCAGAATGCCTGGCAAATACTTTCTCCATTCTCCTCTTAACTACTACAATGTAATTGCGCAGTGGTTACTTTCCTATTAGTAAGGGTAGGAGAGATTCTCTAGCTATAATAAGCAGCTCTTTTAGAAGGACACTCCAAAAACAAACCATTGTTCTTTAGTCTTAGGATAGTGACATAGCCTCTGTACCATGGTATTTCCCTGTCTTGGGGGGAAGTTCCCATGCTTCAAGATATAATTAGTCACACTATTCTATCCTATTTCTGATTCTCTATTTTTTCTTTTTTTAATTTTTTATTGTTTATATATGAAAATTAATTTTAATGTTGTTACTGTTTTTTATATTTTATTTATATTTATCATTAATTCATTTGTAGTTTTTTCTTTTATTTCCTTAATTCCCTTCATTACTGGCTTATTTTTTGGATAATAGGATCCTGCTTTTCCAACTAGGGTTGTATCTTAGTAATAATAATAATAATAATAATAATAATAATAATAATAATAATAATAATAATAATAATAATAATAATAATAATAATAATATTATTAATCATCATCATCGTCATCAATGCAAAATGATGGAAAAGCTAGTATAGCGTATAATTGTGATTTTGATGATAATTAATTACTCGATATTTTGACGGTAATCTCTTTAAAGAAAGACCTATATAAAAATCTTTAAGGTAAGAATTACGTGTTTCAGTAATTATCAGTAAATATATATTGTGGTTTCAATCGTTTCCGAAACTATAACTTTAAATTCTGAGATGAATGATGTGCCGTACTATATATAATTCGCTTTCTTGGGGGTTCAGAGGACACAACTAAAATATGAATGAAAACAAGACTATAAAGATGGAGGAAAAGTGTATTGTCACATTTTTACCACCGGCATTTCTTATTGTTTTCTCCTGTGCCTGAGGTCAACATATCCATAATTTGTTTTTAGAGTTATACTTAATGATAAACCATTCCAAAATGGGTACTGTTGCGTAATATGATTTATTTTTCATATATGAATATATATATTTACATACACGCACAAACATATATATATATATATATATATATATATATATATATATATATATATATATATATATATATATATATATATACATATATATATATATATATATATATATATATATATATATATATATATATATATACATACATATTCTTCCGAAGCTAGTCTATTGTTGAATAAATGTCGTAGATTATTTATTATGTTATTTATATCTACTTCTATTTGAATTGATATTCAATAAATAAATAATGCTTTTGTATCATATGTATATTTAAAAAAAAAACTATTATTTTTCACCTTCCTGTTCAAAATTTAGTAAAGATTTTTCTGAGGTGTAATTCATATTAAACGTGAATTCCACGTCATTGAGCAATGTCATTAAATTTAGGATATTTCTAAAACCAAAAATACAAATGGATATTGCTCTAGAAATAGCGGGAGTTGGAGTTTGGCAAATCCTGCACAGATAAACAAATGCGTCAGGCACGTACGGTTGAGTGGCACCGCATTCAGCTCGCGTTCGGTGAATCTAAGTATCGTTTTCCGCCTTCCGGTTTCCTATCCATCCAACTTTGAATAAATACCAGCATCTACATGGCTTGATTAAAAAATGAATGTGTGTTCCCTCATTGTGTCAACAAAACCTAATTATTCCAAACCTATTGTGACGTATATATATATATATATATATATATATATATATATATATATATATATATATATATATATATATATATATATATATATATATATATATATATATATATATATATATATATATGTATATAGATATATATATATGTATATATATATATATATATATATATATATATATATATATATATATATATATATATATATATATATATATATATATATATATATATATATATATATATGTTTTCGATTTTTTAAGATTCCCTAAAAAAGTTAAGGAAAGCAAATTAATCACTATATTTCAAATAATACACATTGGCCCCGATCTCGATGAATAGTGAGAAGAAATTCAGAGGTAGTTTATATATGAGTGAAAAAGTTTTTTTTTTTTTCTTTTTTTTTATATAAAGGTTTTAGGTTGGTTTGGGTAAACATTGACCAGATTTAATTTCTTCCAGGTGGGTTCTTATTTTAATAATTCTTACATGGCGACTCACTCCCGAGAGATAGGGAACAGCTAGTCAAAATCTCCTCTTGGTAACTTGTAATATCCGGATTCGATATTGTTTTGTTCTGATAGACATTGATAAGATATATATATATATATATATATATATATATATATATATATATATATATATAAATATATATATATATATATATATATATATATATATATATATATTATATATATATATAAATATATATATATATAAATATATATATATATATATATATATATATATATATATATATATATATATATATATATATATATATATATATATATATATATATATTTATATATATATATATATATATATATATATATATATATATATATATATATATATATATATATATATATATAAAACAAATAAAAAAAACTATGGGGTTTTCAAATTTGATATTCTTAGTTAGATTTTTTATATTTTATATATATGATAGTTCTATTTTGTCTTCGAAATCTCTTTGATCGTTCGCTCTATGATTTATATTATAGTATATTCTATCGGCTTTGTTGTTGGATTTTTAGATAGCTTATGTCGGTAGATTAACTGAGTGAACTCTTTACGGACAACTATTTTCTTTTTTTTTTAAATTGGCTTCGCAACAGATTCTCAATCCTCTAAGTAAGAGATAACAATCTCCTCTAATCTTTATGGAACTATAGAACTACCCACAAATTTTGGTCTTTTGTACCACATTAATTTGTTTCTTGGGATTTACCTTAAAATTAATATGGTCAACAAAGCTAATTTTCCATTTTTTCCCATCAACGTAAACTCGACTGTTCCGTTCATATATAAACCGAGATGAAGGCCAATGTATAGAGTCTAGTAAAGAAAAATCCAAATATGATCAACCATGAAAAATTATTATAATGACGAATTTGGCATAAAAAAGCACAATTTTATGAAGATTAATATATCCAAATATTTTAAAAGTGGACTTGGGGAAAACGTTTTACAGTTAGTTAATTTACAGCGGGTATTTTGCAAAATTGTCCCCTCTTCTGAACAATTTTAAAACTATCATTGACAGAAAAATAAACAGAATTCTATATGTCCTGCCTTTTTTATTCTATAACTTTGCATACATCACAATGAATTGATAAAAAATGGAATTACTCATTATGGATTTATCGCTAATGACATAACTAATGACGTCACTATCTTCTTCCCCTGAAATCTATATTGATTACTCGAATTTCTTACTATTTATATGTCTTTGTAATCATTTCTTTTATTTTCTTGTTCTGTTACCTACAGCTATATTGGTAGTTCAATATAACAGCATTAGACTAGAATAAAATAAAAAGTAAAACTAAACTGACTTTATCGGGGTTGGAGGTTCGAATTTTATATGTAAGCAAACATATTGTTTTGTACTTAATAAAATGTTCATTGAAGAATACGTTTCTTCTTGCTGGAATAAGGTAGGCTATGTCGATTTTACTTGAATCCCTTTTTTTTTTTACCTTTTTTTTTCACATCATGATTTCTGTAGTTTTCAGTCATGGCTGATGAAGACTTACAATAGATCATAAAAATTGTGTGATATGTCCCAAAAGCTTCTTTTCATCACACAAAAGTTGTAGTGGGTACAAAAGAAGTACATACTTTGTTGCATTATTGCTAACCTAGAGTCTTATATTTTTAAGCGCAGAACAAGATTTAAATGACCTGACCAATAACAATTTCCGTTGGAATCTTATGACATCAAATGACAATTCACATTCTACGCTGATGAAGCGTCATACTCAAAAGTTCTTAACAAAACACTTGATCAGAGATGTAATCATTTTCTTGGAACGATCATATACTTTACAAAAGGTACACTACTAAGTCATTATTCATGTTCCTATAAATACAATTTATGACTGCAAATTGTGGTGTCATGAAAACATTCCTTATGAAAATAAAGCTTAAATTTAGGTCATTCGTCATCACATACGGTACTTTTAACAATTTTCTTGATGAAAAAGGACCCTGTTTGCATTTAACACGTGGGGGTCAATAGCCCGTAAGCTCGTATTGTGTTACTTTAGATGGGCGGAATAAGATTTAAAAGTATGATAGTAAATGTATTTCGTTTCGTAGGTGTCATAGTCTTTTTAGCGTTGTTTTCTTTGCAAATATCGGTTGTTTGCTTGCAGATGATATTTTAGATGGCCTTTTTTTTTTTTTTTTTTTTTTTTTGCAGTGAACAATGAACATGAAACGGCCAACGAGGAAGAGGACATGGTAATCTAATTAACATTTTGGTTGTAATATTGAGAACATTTATACTGTGAGGCCTTGTTTTATTAATTCCATACTTCTTTTGCATGATTTTTTTTTTTTTTTGCGGTGGAGATGACCTCCTAATGGTTTCTTGTTAATCAAAAAAAAAAAAAAAAAAAAAAAAAAAAAAAAAAAAAAAAAAAAAAAAAAAAAAAGTAAATCAGTCTTTTCATGCCGATTTCCCAAATAATATACTTATCGATTACAATAAGTACGCTATGGATCGGCTTAAAAATAACTAGATCACGACCTTCTCTCGACTGGATGAAGCCGGGCATAACGAAAGCGAAGTTCTTGTCATTTCTTACGTCAAGATACGCATAACACAATTATAGATGTGTGGCTAATACTTCATCTTTTACTGCGTCCAAGGGGATTTTACATTATATAGACATTAATCACAGATTTGCTATTCACTGGAATGCTAATAAAGGTAAATTGATGACCAACATTCTTTTTATTTTCATTGTGGACATACTGCAAAATTCAGATTATTTTACTACTATAGGACTTATCAGTATTGGAACGGCCTCGCGCAACTTTACTCCAGTTACCATGATGCTCTGAATTTGGTTAATTATGTTACTTTGTTCCAAAGTAAGTGCATTAGCGCTAAATGTCAAATAATTAGCATCTTCCATTGGGGTAATATTTTGGCTCACTGTCTACAAAGTCTTTTGAAAATGCTTCTAAATTCTATAGCTGCGTTAGTTTTATCAATCCAATTAGATGTCGTTCAGTTCTCTCGACTAAAGCTCAAAGGGATTTAGCAAGTTTTAAGGTTGATTTGTATTTTAATGGCTGAAGAAAAGTGTATCGCGTTCGAGCTTCAACTAAAACTAAAATGTTCATATATGTCCTTCGTTTGAGGTTGGTATGTGACTTATACAGGTTGCAATGGTAAGAACTTCTGACGTACGACGCTGCTTTTCTTAATAACTTTCAAAAAATAAAACCTTTCACTGGCTCTCCAAATTGTATTTACAATTCCTGCTTGACCGGAAATGGGTGATGATGTGTTAAAACTAAGGAAAAATTGCCGTGTATATCAGTTCAATTCGCTTCAAGTCTGAGACATATAAAATATTTTTTTGTATTGTAAACTTCGTAGGATCTAGTCTTATTTCTACGGGAAATTCCGTTTTTCTTTTCTCAAGTAGGCTTTGACTCTACTCTAAACTAGGTCTTTGTTTTCTTCACAACAGAAAGTTCGTACACCCTATTTGATGTCATCATCCTGGACGTCGTACACTGTCAAAACAGGGTTATTCATTCTACAAACATTCATTCACTTGTTTCTCTATCAGCAGACATCAGGCTTATTACGGATGTAGCAGCAGGTTCAGCTTTTTGGCTTATGAATGGTATATTGACCTAGACAGAAAAGCGAGGCTTCTCGATCAGTTACATGATTACTACATCCGGGTAAACATTCAAGCCGAACAGCATCAAACTCTAACAATGCATCAAACCATATCAAATGTCTACTAGCAAGATCTAAGTTTTTAGATATATATGGCAATGGTTGATAATCATCCATACAGCGAAAAAGATGCACTAATGATAAAGATGTCTTACTTTAGTATCCACTTAATGGCAAGAGCTTCTTAATAGAGATAAGAATAATCTCCCTCAGATTGTTTTAACATATCCCGTTGTCGTCTATATTTATTCAATAAATCCGCCAATGCCCACGTCCCCTGCCTCTGAATCCTATGTTACTGGAAATTCTCTGTCAAAGGTTAAAAAAAGTAAATTGATTTCATCAAAAGCTTTTTATATTTTTAGATGTCCATTTAAATGTCTCAGCTTTGGTCAGCCGGTCCAATAGCCTCAAAATCTTTACAAAATATTTAATGAGTCATTATTCTTAACAAATGTCGTTGCACATTTTTTAAATCGAAGGGGAAAATGTTATAGGAGTATAATTGTTGGTGTGGTACTGTTATAAACACACAATATGATATAGATTTGTTGGACTTGTAGGTTACTTCTTCCGAATAAGTCTAGCTAAGTTAACTTTAAACAGTTTATTATTAGCTCCATCACTGGAGTATGGATGGTTTGGTCGGATGACCATTCCGTATGACAAGATTAATAGAACTCACAAAAAAATAGGTTTTCGTAGATAACGTTGTATGAGTTATCTCAGCATTTATTACAAATATGATTACACAAGATTACTACCGGAATCCATCTGGTTCCGTGCAGTGACCAAGAGGTCAACTGTTTCTCACGGGATGCTTGTATTGTGTTGACGTTACATACAAAATGTTACCTATGCAATGATTTAGCTTGGTCTTACTTTCGCATCCAGTTATAAATTGACGTTCACACTCCATCTCCCCTATGATCCATTGGGTCATAGGTTTATAAATGTATATGTATATTACATTAGCTCAGACAGCTACCTTCAAATATTTGAATAACAAAAAGTACGATAAAAATATGTTTTTAGGAGTGTGACTTGATATATATATATTTTTTTAGACATAAACAAGTGATTAAGGATGAATGTGCAAATATGTATGTCTAAAAAAAAAAATACATACCTAATGGACATTGTCAAAAATAATGAAAAATGCATGGAAAATACAGATCTATATATGATATATTGCTAGCAAGTGATTATGTGATACCCCGAAAAAAAAAAATGGTGTACATATGATTCGGTAACTTGTTAAAGAATAATTGTTACCTTGGTAAAGATATAATTACAGTGCACAAAAAAAATTCCTGGTACGTACGCACACCAATGTTTCATATATATATATATATATATATATATATATATATATATATATATATATATATATATATATATATATATATATATATATATATATATATATGATAAATTTTGCACATTTAGACGTGTTTTTCATATTCAAATAAGCCATATATATTTTTGATACATTAATGTCTGGATTCTCTTAACGACCTCGGGATCAGAGCCCCAGGCGAAGTCACACAAAGACAAGAGCTTGGGTCCGGCCGGGAATCGAACCCTGGTCGGCAAGATTGTATAGACAGTGACTAAGCCACTTGGCCAAGTGGCTTAGTCACTGTCTATACAAGCTTGCCGACCAGGGTTCGATTCCTGGCCGGACCCAAGCTCTTGTCTTTGTGTGATTTCGCCTGGGGCTCTGATCCCGAGGTCATTAAAAGAATCCAGACATTAATGTATCAAAAATATATATGGCTTATTTGAATATATATATATATATAATATATATATATATATATATATATATATATATATATATATATATATATATATATATATATATATATATATATATATTTTATTGGATGCCCCCCAATTTTTTTTTTAAAATGTTTTTAAAATTCAAATATTCTAGAGTCTCTTCAACTATATATTACTAGCGTACTAACCGATTTTCATGCACTTCACTATTCCAAACAATTTTACTCCTTCGAGTGAATGAAATGGCCAATTTCAAACGGCTGTAAATTGAAATGTTTTCAAAATATATGGAGTTTTGTCTGGACATGGCAAAACATTCCTCTTGAGCTCCACCTGTCTTTGCCTTAACCTACGCCAAACAAAGATATTAACGGCGATAAATATCATCACTGTAACGCTGATTGATGCTAGCAACACATAGAAATGAAGATCTGCATAAGTCGGTGACGGGTGGTCCATCTCGGTTAATTTCATCAACCGATTAGCCACTCGTGCGTTGTATGGGAGAGGTAAGGATGGGATTGTAGTGGTCCACGTGAAATTCGCAAAGTAGGTCCGTTCCCTGATGATAGTGTTAATTCCTTGGACCATGTAATTTGTGGACGTACCGATGCAACCGTCTGCTGCAACGAAGATCTCGGAATAGGACGTGGATCCGTCTGGGCCTGATACATTGAAGCTGGCCCTGTCATATCGTATCCACGAGACATCGTTCAATCTGCAATTGAACTTATTATCGTCAAAAGGATAAATTTTTTTCAGACAATTTCCATATGTATGGGAGACAGCACCGTTTAGCACTATATGTGTCGAATGTTCGACTCAACAGAATCAGTTCTGCTGTTAGTAGTCGTCTGATGACGTCACATGAAAGGTCTCCATTATTTTATTTCTTGTTCTTGATTTCCAGTATATTTAATATTTGAAATATAGATTTATTTCATTATTGGAGTTTGTTATTATTGTAACAATATAAGGATGTTCTTATTTCATTAAAATTATCAAGTTTTCCTTGAAAACATGTTCTTTTGTTGGAAGTTGTGTTCGGACTTCGGAGTTCTGATTCGACTTCAACATTAATTGTATAGAGAATAACTGGTTCTTGAAGATATTAATAAGCCAGTTATTGTATCATTATATTGTTATTAATTATTTTGTTTCCATCTAGAAATGTCCCCCCCCCCCCTGTTAACTACCTTACGTCCAAGTATTTATTTCATAATTGTATTAAACATACGAACATTGGCTTGAGGGTTAAGGTATGGCAGAAAATACGAACATTGGCTTAAGGGTTAAGGTATGGGAGAAATCCCGACAATTTTGTCGTCTTATTACAAACGTGCCTGAGAGAACATCTCGACTTATTTGGCACCTGTTGTCGCCGGGTTTTTAGCAGTGAATACACTCCGAGTTTATTATATTATCGTTAGGGGATAGATGAGTATATGTGAGGGGCCAGTTTGATATAGTCATCTATTTCAGTTGATAGCAAGCATAGTGTCCTCATCTGAGGATAGTTACATACCTCTAGTTGTGATGGCTTACATGCTCTAGAGGCCATTTATTTATTTCACATTAGTGTGTTTTACGCTATATGGTACGGTATTGTTGCCGAGCATTCAATATCATGTATGATCGTTTGATCTTGTGTTAGGTTAAACTAACCCACATTCTATGTCTTAGTAATGCATAGTTCATGTTAGTAGTCTAATAGGTTAGGCCTAGGAGTGTGGTTGTTAGACTAATACCCGTGCGACTATTATCGGCCCTAAGGGGGGCCACGGTAGGTTACCATCAATATTTTCATTTGCTGACCCGTTGCAGTTCTTATATAAGACTAATATGTGAATAAAGTATATATTTATAGTATCATGCTAATCAACCTTTCATTTTCAAAGTAACCTACAATTAATTCTCTAGTTTATTACACTGTTATGTATTGCTTTGATTTTCCCTTTGAGGACTGTAATGGGTGGGATTTCTTTCTATTTTGTCAATATGTAATATATGCCAAATTTATAGAAGTTTGATTTGCATGATGCTTTGTGGTATGTTTTGTTGTTTCAGGAACGATTACTTAACTGGGTTTTTTCCTGAAGGATAAATGCGGATATATTTACTCCCATTATGACATGTGAAAATTATTCGATTGATCTTCTCAGCATTGTGAGGTATGTGAAAGTGACACTTGTTGATTTGCCTCACCCCCTTTTACTAGTTGCCTAATGGAAATGTTATACTCCATCTTATCCGAGTAACATTAATTCTTTTTTTTTTATTGTGTAGTTGAATTATCCAACTTTCCTCCACAGTAAGATTAAAAATGGTCCTTCGAACCGGATAATATAGTTGGTTCCTTAACGTTTTTTGCAACCCTTTCTATTATTGGCAATCATCATGTCACTTTCACATACTTCAATATTATATATATATATTTTCTTTGAATTTGTGATTAACCTAACCTAATTCTGGTTAGATATTTATTATATGTTTATTATGCAAAAAGTTGTTATAGATATAACAATGGAGGCTGAATACAGGTCACTGACCAGTTTGCGTGGTCATATCACGTGAGGTCTAAATTATATGACCGATGCTCAAACCAGTGATGCAGGAGTTCGCTATTTGGAACTTCAAAGTGCTTCTTTAGAGAAAAGGTGGAACAGTTACGAATCTCGATGGGACATATTTGTTGATAAATATATTGATGAAAGTGGTCATGATGAGAGGGAGGCTAGACATATTGACCTCCAAGATAAATATCATGAAATGCAACTTAAGCTGTCATTGTATATGAAACAATTTTCCCCAATCTCTCAGAGTAATCCGCATGGTAGTACTAATTCTATGATTAAGGTAAAGTTGCCTGAAATAAAATTGAAAGAGTTTTCAGGAGACCCTCTAGATTGGACTAGATTTTGGAATCAATTTAGTACATCTATTCATTTAAAGAAGGACATAGATGATGTTACTAAATATGTATATCTAACCCAATGTAATAAGGGCAATGCTCAAAAGCTACTTGCAGGTTTTAAGGGTGAAGCTTCTGATTATGGTGATACCATTAAGGCGCTAACTGAAATGTATGGGGATCCAAAGAAGATAAGGCGAACTTTACTTAGGTCTTTGATTAATTTAGGGAAGCCTAAATATGTTAGAAGTGAAATATTTGATTTTAAGGTTGATTTGGAGAACTTACTCATGCAAATAGGTCATGATTCTGAAATTGATGTGTCGTCAAATGAGATGATATTGAGGGAACTTATTGTGTTAAAACTACCAAAAGAGGTAGAAGATTTTATGTTTGGTCTTTATAAAACCATGTACTTTAGTGTAAGTCAGATAAAGGAAGGTCTTCAACACTTATTAAATTTTATGGAACATGAAAATAAAGGGATTGCTAATAAGGGAACACCAGAAGTCAATAAAATTCGTTTCCAGTCACCAGCAAAATCTTCATCTCCATTTAAGGGTTCAAGTACTGTAGGTAATTACACTACACTTAGTAATTATTCTTGCATATATTGTAAGGGAAAATATAGACCCTTTGACTGTACGATTTATAGCTCTCTAAATGCTAGGAGGGAAAGGTTGAAGGTATTGAATCGATGTATTAAATGTACTAAGGTACATCAGTCAACTGAGTGTGCCACCATTCTTAATATGTGTCCTCATTGTAGAAAAGGAAAACATCATTCGTTCCTGTGTATTAGTTCTCCAGGTTCAGTTGGTACTCCAAATATTGGTAAGTCCACAGTAACTAGTAAGGATATTAACAGTGATAAATTGAAGGGTGACCCTGTAACAACGAATCAAGTGAAGTCTATAATTCATAAACAGTCTTCTCGTCAAAACTATAGTATAGCTCTTCCTACTGCAATGGTAACTGTTAGATCAGAAGATGGTCAGTTAATCTCGGTCAGGTGCCTCTTTGATAGTGGAAGTCAACGTTCCTTCATTCATAAAGATTTGGCCAATAAGTTAAGCCTCAGAACAGTTGCTACTGTAAATATGATTTTGAATAGTTTTGATGGTATGGGTGATTCCAGGGATTATGAGACTGTTAACCCTGTAGTTTCTTTGGGAAATAGGAAAAAGAGAGTAATGTTGATTGTTGTGAAGGATATGCCTGAACCGATAATAACTCCTGGCCTTTGTGACACGATGAGAGATCTTGATAAGATAGGTTATCATCTTGCAGATAGAGATATAAAATCAGATAGGATTGACAATATAAAAATACTTATAGGTGAAGATTTCCTGGGAAATTATTTATCAGGTATGAGACAAGTGAATAATGTAGATTTACTTGAATCTCCAGGTGGCTATTTAATTTATGGCCTCATTCCACATAGAGGTACGGATCATATTCATTGTAATAGTGCCCTTGTTGCTAGAGTGAGTGTCGAGTTAGGAGAAAATGCTCCATTGTTGGTTGATCCTCGCACAATAAGCTCTGCCGTGGTTGATGATACTCTTCCTGTGCATAAATTGTGGGATCTTGATGTAGTTGGAATCATTCCTTCACAAGTTTCGCCAAGTGATGTAGAAACTATTTCAAAATATGAAACTACTGTTTTGCATAGAAATGGAAGATACTGGGTGGAATTACCATTCAAGCGTAATCATCCTTTTCTCCCAACTAATTATAATGTAGCATTAGGTCAAATGTATAATCAACTAAAAAGGTTCCAGCATCAATCAGATCATTTGAAATGTTATGATAACATAATCAAAGAACAATTAAAGTTGGGTTTTATTGAGGAGGTTGAAAATCCTGTAATAAGTCCCAACACCCACTATCTTCCACATCATGCAGTCAGAAAGAACTCCTCCACTACACCCCTTAGAGTGGTGTATAATTGTAGTGCAAAGACAAGTAAATCCTCTGCATCATTGAATGATTGTCTCATGACCGGTCCGTCATTAACGGAGAAATTATTTGATTTGTTAGTCAGGTTTAGAATGAATAAATTTGCCTGCATAGCTGATATTGAGAAGTCCTTTCTGCAGATTGGATTGCAACAGCATCACAGAGATTTTACTAGATTTTTGTGGTTAGAAGATCCATTTGACGAAAATAGTAGAGTAAAAACATATAGGTTTAGATCGGTTCTCTTTGGTGCTACTTGCAGCCCTTTTTTATTGCAGATGACCTTACAGTATCATTTTCAAAGATCACATTCACCCTATTCAGGTGTTCTATTATCTAGTTTTTATGTGGATAATTTTCAGCACAATGCTGATAATGAACAGCAGTTAGTGGAGTTATATGATGTGGCCAATGTTGAAATGAGTAAGGCAGGAATGAATCTGAGACAATGGAACAGTAATTCAAAATTACTTAAGGATCATATAAGCCAGAGTACAGAGGAGTCATTGGAATTTCCACTTGTGGACAAAATATTAGGTTTAAATTGGGAACTTTCAAGTGATTCATTATTTGTAAATCTGTGTAAATTTGAAACATTACAGTATGTTACGAAGAGACAATTACTGTCTCTTGTATCTTCTTGTTTTGACCCTTTGGGTATGTGTGTGCCTATTTTGATTAAAGGGAAGATATTAATTCAAGAAGCAGGGAAAGAAAATATTGGTTGGGATGTAAAATTACCACCCTCATTTCTTGACAGATGGAATACTTTAGCTTGTGAATTATCAGAGCTCCCAACCTTCAAATTTCCTAGATGTATCTGTTGGATGGGAGACTCTTATAGACTTCATGTTTTTGTAGATGCCAGTACTACTGCCTATGGTGCAGTTTGTTATCTCAGTAATAACAATCAATCTAATTTTGTAGCTAGCAAGGCCAGAGTAACCCCACTGAAAAATCGTACTATACCCCAGTTAGAAATAACGGCATTACAGCTAGGTACTCAATTTGCATGCTGTATCAGAGACCTTTTTCATCATTTCTTTATTGAAGAATTCATAATTTGGTCAGACCCAGAAGTTGCTCTCCAATGGCTTAAAAATAATAAATGTAAAATTACCTACGTTCAAAATAGAGTAGCTCAAATAAAGGAAATAGGATCCTCTTTCAAGTTTTTATATGTATCCACAAAAGAGAACCCTGCAGATCTCCTAACAAGGGGTATTAGTATTACTCAGTTTCGTAAGTCTCGTTTATGGACCCATGGACCTTCATGGTTACCCTGTCCTGAAAAATGGCCTGAACAGAGATTTTTAGTAATGAATTGTGAAATTGTTTCAGAGATTGTTCCTGAAGTGCCTGTTCCAGAACCTATTTTTGATTATAGTAAGTACTCATCGCTTAGGAAGTTGTTGAATGTTACTAGAATTGTTTATAATTTCATTATGTGTGTTAAATCTGGTATTACATTAGTCGATCCTCTTGTGTATTGGATCAGATATGTTCAAGATACACATTATCACAGAATTTGTGCCTTCCTTAGGAAGGAATTGAACGGTCTTGAGCGGGATAAACTGCAATTTATTAAAGATATAGGTCTTTACTATGATGAGTCTACTGGTCTTATTCATAGTCGTGGTAGACTACACCATTCGAATTTAGACCAGAGTACCAAATTTCCTGTCTTAATACCTTCCAAGAGTCATTCAACTAATCTCTTAATTGATTTTGCTCATGAAAAATGTCTGCATGGTGGAGTTAAAGAAACTTCGTCCTATCTTCGCAGACAATATTGGATACCAAAGGTGATATCAACCATTAAGAAGTTCTTAAGACATTGTGTAAATTGTAAGAGAATTGAAGGTAGGAGATTTGATTACCCTGGTCCTCCTCCCCTTCCAGCAGTAAGAGTTCAATTTACACGGCCATTTTTTCATACTGGTATTGATTTTTCAGGTCCCATTACCATAACCAAAACTGAAGATGGTAAACCTCATAAATATTATATAGTACTTTTTACATGTACTGCATCAAGATTAGTTCATTTAGAGTTAGCATGTAACATGAGTGCATTAACGTCCATTAATATTTTTAGACGATTTTGTGCTATCTATTCTGCCCCTGTCACTGTGATTTCTGACAATGGTAGTAATTTCTTGGCCAGAGCCAAATTTTTTGATCAATTGTTGATACAAAGAGATGTAAAGGAATATATGGCTGTTAATAATATACAACGGAGGTTCATCGCACCCCGTGCTCCTTAGCCGGGTGGATTTTATGAACGCCTCATTGGACTAACCAAGTCCTGTCTAAAAAAAGTGCTGTTCAAGAAAAGAGTTAATGCAGATGAATTAGAAACTGTGTTGAAGGAAATTCAGTGTAAATTGAATAATCATCCCTTGACTTACATAGATGCAGAAACTCCCATCGAACCTCTTGCCCCAATTCATTTATGGTGTGGTAGGATCATAAATCCTATGCCATCAGTAGAGCTAGATAGTCAAGAAGATCCAAACTTTTTGGATCATAGTGAATTCAATAAACTTTACAGCCAAGTGTCTGTTATTCTTAACAACTTTGAAAATATGTGGAGAAATGAATACTTAACTGCATTACGTGAGAAACATTACGGTGGCTCACAAGCATGTCAGGATAAAGCTCCACTTGTAGGGGACGTAGTTATTGTTGAACGGCTAGGACCGCAACATGAGTGGCCTTTAGGTCGTATTGTTAAATTGTATCCAAATAAAGAAAACATCATAAGAGTAGTGGATGTTCTGTACAATGGGTCTATAAGTAAGCGTACCATAGACAAATTGGTTCCTTTGGAAATCCACTCGCCACTTATAAACTCCACAATAGTGCAGGGTGAAGAATCACAACCTAACGTTAGTGGTGAAACCAAACAGATTCATGGAGATAGTGTGAGTGAAGTGCGTCCTTTAAGGAAAGCAGCTTTAAAAGCTTCCAAGCTCCGTCAATATCTTATTGATAATTATCAAATTTAGAGTATTGAATTTTATTTTGCTTGTTGGGAGTGTGTGTCGAATGTTCGACTCAACAGAATCAGTTCTGCTGTTAGTAGTCGTCTGATGACGTCACATGAAAGGTCTCCATTATTTTATTTCTTGTTCTTGATTTCCAGTATATTTAATATTTGAAATATAGATTTATTTCATTATTGGAGTTTGTTATTATTGTAAAAATATAAGGATGTTCTTATTTCATTAAAATTATCAAGTTTTCCTTGAAAACATGTTCTTTTGTTGGAAGTTGTGTTCGGACTTCGGAGTTCTGATTCGACTTCAACATTAATTGTATAGAGAATAACTGGTTCTTGAAGATATTAATAATCCAGTTATTGTATCATTATATTGTTATTAATTATTTTTTTCCATCTAGAAATGTCCCCCCCTGTTAACTACCTTACGTCCAAGTATTTATTTCATAATTGTATAAAACATACGAACATTGGCTTGAGGGTTGAGGTATGGCAGAAAATACGAACATTGGCTTAAGGGTTAAGGTATGGGAGAAATCCCGACAATTTTGTCGTCTTATTACAAACGTGCCTGAGAGAACATCTCGACTTATTTGGCACCTGTTGTTGCCGGGTTTTTAGCAGTGAATACACTCCGAGTTTATTATATTATCGTTAGGGGATAGATGAGTATATGTGAGGGGCCAGTTTGATATAGTCATCTATTCCAGTTGATAGCAAGCATAGTGTCCTCATCTGAGGATAGTTACATACCTCTAGTTGTGATGGCTTACATGCTCTAGAGGCCATTTATCTATTTCACATTAGTGTGTTTTACGCTATATGGTAAGGTATTGTTGCCGAGCATTCAATATCATGTATGATCGTTTGATCTAGTGTTAGGTTAAACTAACCCACATTCTATGTCTTAGTAATGCATAGTTCATGTTAGTAGTCTAATAGGTTAGGCCTAGGAGTGTGGTTGTTAGACTAATACCCGTGTGACTATTATCGGCCCTAAGGGGGGCCACGGTAGGTTACCATCAATATTTTCATTTGCTGACCAATTGCAGTTCTTATATAAGACTAATATGTGAATAAAGTATATATTTATAGTATCATGCTAATCAACCTTTCATTTTCAAAGTAACCTACAATTAATTCTCCAATTTATTACACTGTTATGTATTGCTTTGATTTTCCCTTTGAGAAATGTAATGGGTGGGATTTCTTTCTATTTTGTCAATATGTAATATATGCCAAATTTATATAAGTTTGATTTGCATGATGCTTTGTGGTATGTTTTGTTGTTTCAGGAACGATTACTTAACTGGGTTTTTTTCCTGAAGGATAAATGCGGATATATTTACTCCCATTATGACATGTGAAAATTATTCGATTGATCTTCTCAGCATTGTGAGGTATGTGAAAGAGACACTTGTTGATTTGCCTCACCCCCTTTTACTAGTTGCCTAATGGAAATGTTATACTCCATCTTATCCGAGTAACATTTATTCTTTTTATCTTATTGTGTAGTTGAATTATCCAACTTTCCTCCACACTATACCTAATTCGCATAAATCCATTGATTCTTTATGGAATTCAAAGGAGTCAGCTGTACATACTTTATTATTCATTGCTTCTGAACAGTGAGTTGATTTATCTAAGTCTTTAATGACCGTATATGTTTCCTTATCAGGGGAAATCAATACATGTCCTGTCAAACTGGATATTACTGGACTTGAGTTATTCGTCATGAAAGTCGGGAATGGTGATATCTTATATGATTGCCAGGCATTGGAAGAATCAAAGGGAACTGTAATCATGATTCTGTAATTTTCAACGCTTACTGTAATTAGGCTATAATAAAATTCTAACCTATGAGATTCTAACAAAGGAACATAACCTATTTTCTCCCGTCCGTTCTCCAAAATTAAGATGTGGTGATAAAACATCTTTAGTTACTAATGTTATAGATTCCACATAGTCTTTTGATTTCTCAATGAAATATACAATTTTAGTATGGATATGATCTATTTTTTAATTATAATACGTAAATGTTGCCAACAAGTTTTGTACTTCAATAATTTGACTGATATTACTAGACTGTTCGTTCACTAAACTCATAATTTGATGAATTGATGTTAACTGATTCCTTATTTCTGATAAAACTAATTCGTTTTCATGTTCTAAAAACTAAATTTTCTTATTTTGATTACTGATTTTAAGACGATTTGAAATCCCTAAGCCTAAACTTGAAACAGATGCAAAGATGTTTAGTGCAGCAAAAATAAACGGGTTACATCTTTCAAGGTTAGTGTGTCTTACTGTCCACATCAGAAGGTCAAGAGCCAAAGATTCTACCTCGTAAGTCTCATTTTGCAAGTCATTTCTGCTACGCTTAGTGTCGGTGCAAGCGAACTCTCTGTATTAAAAGGAAAATGTCTTTTAGGCATTTCATTTAATGAAGCAGCAAACCTTGAAATGTCGCTCTTTAAGCTGGTGACGTCATTTTCTGGGAGAAAATAGCCTTCATGTTTACTTCTATAATTATATTGCTTGCAGTAATAAAAACGTCTTCTGTTCTCTCTACTATAGTGCCATATCTAAAACTTATACTTTTAGTTTTAGGGTTCTTCCCACACGAGAAAAATGTCTGAGCGAACAATATCGCTCCTAACAATAAAAACTTCAATTTGGAAACCTGCAATGAGAAAAATAAATGTAATTACTCCTGTATTAAGAAGAAAAAAAAATGTTAACATACAAATATCATACAAGTTTTTAAGATAAAAAAAAAATTCCCTTACTTCCTTCTCTCTTGTTTTTAATTTCTCACATGACCCAATGGTACAATTCTCTCATCAGTGGGTTAGGATGCGTTTTGAACTCTAAATCTATTGGCAGTAAATGTTTCCATAATGTTAAATGGGCCTTCAAACTAAGGTGCTAGTTTGTAATTGAGTCCTTTACGTACATTTACTTGTATGTATACATTATCACCCACGGTATATGTTTTAGTTGGCTTCGCTATTTTATCATGATTCCTTTTCATTATAATTTGTGATTCTTCTTAATTCTTTAGAAGGATATCATAACGACTTTTGCTTGCATTTATAACTTTCTTTAAAGGATTTGATAAATTAGTTGTAGGCGTTAATACATGGAAAGGCGTTCTAACTGGGGTACCATACAATACCTCGTGCGGCGACATTTCAATTGATACATGACATGAGTGATTCAGAGTACTTAGTACTGCAGGTATTGCAATATCCCAGTTGGGGTCTGATCCCCCTAGTGTAAATCTTAATATGTTTAAAACCTTCCTATTCGCTCTTTCCACTAGCCCACTCGACTCTGGGTGATAGATCATGGTATTGATTTTCTTTATGCTAAGAAATTCACACAATGAGTTAAGGAAATTATTTTTAAATTCTCCACCCGAGTCTGAGATTATCATGTGTGGAATTCCAGGTTTACAAATGTAACACTCGTAAAACTTGCTAGCACATTCAATCGCAGTTTTAGTTTTAAGCGGTATCAGTTCTGTATATCAAGTCAAAGCATCTACAATTACTAAGAGGAGCTTATTTCCTCTGTCTGACTCGTTAAATCCTGTTAATAAATCTAAATATATTCTTTCAAAAGGTAGATTGGGCACGGGATAAGCCCCTAGGCTGACAGGTGTTTTCGTGTGCCCTTTGTTTTCTTGACAAGTGTGACAATTAGTTATGTGTTTTTTTTTTATATCTGTAAGCATCGTATGCCAATAAAACAATGATTTGGCTTTCTGTGACATTATGGACAACCCCGGGTGTCCATGCAATGGATTTGCATGCAACCAATTTAGGACAGTGGATAAAAGTGAGATTGGTAGCACTACCTGGTCGTTAGTCACATGTGGTGTATTGCGGGTTTTCCTTGTCACGGATCTACGCAGAATATTGTCTTTGATTATATAATTCTGCCGCGTATACTTTATATATTCCTTTTCCTTACGATTTCCTTCCAAAGCATTTATGATTTTTTCTAATTTTTGTTCTTCTCTTTGCTCAGTCTGTAATAATTCAGCGCTCCAGCCGAGATCTTCCTGTTCAGATACAGTTTTAACAATAGGCATGGATGTTGATATATCTATTAATTCAGCTAATAGCTCCGTACAAGATGACACGGGGTTGCGTGATAATGCATCAGCAATGATATTTGCTTTCCCTGGTAATTACCCGATCCTCGCGCCAAAGTCTTGGATGATCAAATGCCACCGAGTTCGTTTGGGGCTATGACTAAAGCCTTTAAAGAAGTCGGTTAGGGGTTCATGATCAGTAAGAACCTTGATGGGATAACCGTATATTATGAACTAGTGAACTAACAATAGCTAGGCCTTCCTTGTCTATTACTGCATACTTACTTTCGGAAGTTCTCAGTTTACGTGAATAAAAAGCTATCGGGAAAAACTGTTTGTTATATTGCTGAAGTAATACCCCACCTACTCCTAGGTCTGAGGCGTCTGTTGCAATGAAGAATTCCTTACCGAAGTCAGGAAATTTTAAAATAGGAGAACTACACAGTTCATCTTTCAAGGTATTAAACGCCTGTTGATGCTGCTCAGACCATATGAAATCTACGCCCATCTTCGTAAGATCAGTTAGGGAAGCGGCTATTTTTGAATAATTGCTTATAAAACACCTGTAATATCCACTACACCCCAGAAATTGCTGTATTCCCTTGACATTAGTAGGTATCGAAAAGTTACGGATAACCGACACCTTATCGTGGACTACTTTAAGACCTTGGCTAGACACCGTAAAACACAAATAGACCAATTCCGTTTTGAAGAATTCACACTTACTAATCTTTACCCTTAAGTTATGCTGTCTTAGTCTCTGTAGTAATAGTTCCAGTTTACGTAGAAGCCCTTCTAAGGTATTAGAAAATATTACAAGGTCGTCCATATAGGCATGCAATATATCCCCTAGCAGGTCTTCAAACACTATGTTAATCATTCTAGCAAATGTTAAAGGAGCACAACGTAAACAAAAAGGCATACGCAAAAATTCATAATGTCCCTGGCTGTGCTGAAGGCAGTGTATGGGATACTATTTTCTTCTAATGATATCTGGTGAAAGCCTTTAAGTAAGTCCAAACTGGTAAAATATTTATTCTGACCTAACAAAGATAAAATATCGTCAGTACAAGGCACTGGGAATCAATCAGGGATCGTTTCCTCATTTAAGCGACGGAAGTCTACGCAGATGCGCCATGTTCAATAATTTTTCTGTACAACTATTAATGGAAAATTACAAGAGTTGTTCGATTTCCTAATGACTCCTTCTTCTAGCATTTTTCCTACTTCATCATTTATCTCATTCTAGAATTTCATAGCAAGTTTCTACGAGGGTACATAGATAATTTTTTGCTTGTCTTTTAACCTTATTTGATGTTCAATAACATCTGTTTTTCCTAAAGATCCATCCATAGTGGAGAAAACATCATGATATTTGGATAAAAGTCCAAAAAATCTCTGCTGAATTTCCTCTTCTTGAATGTGTTTATTGATTTTATTTTTAATAGATTGCAGAAGGGATTCATCCACAACTGATTGAGCATGATTGATTTCAGCGACGGTAAGAATATGATGTTTATAAACTTCTACATCCAAGATATGTTGATTTTTGTGAATTACTAAAGGGGTGTTTAAATGATTACAGACTTCAATATTACATTGTAATTGTGAGCCGACTGTATAAATAGCTTGTGTGACGGACAATCCGTTAGTTTTCAAAGCGCCGGAGAGGATTAATATTTCAGATCCCGGCAATGATTTCCTTACTCGCACGATTATATTCGAAGTTACGTTCGGCTCGATAGATTGCGTGCAAGATGATATCACGTGTGAACGAGAATTCTGTTGGGTCGCGTATATTATTTCTTTATTAATGAGACAAGTGATTGGTTCTTATTATTATTATCATTATTAAATGCTAAGTTATAACCCTAGTTGGAAAAGCAGGATGCCATAAGCCCAGGGGCCCCAACAGGGAAAATAGCCTAGTGAGGAAAGGAAATACAGAAAAAATATTTCAAGTATAGTAACAACATTAAAATAAATATTTCCTATGAAAACTATAAAAACTTTAACAAAACAAGAGGAAGAGAAACTAGATAGAAGTGTGCCAGAGTGTACCCTCAAGCAAGAGAACTCTAACCCAAGACAGTGGAAGACCATGATACAGAGGCTATGGCACTACCCAAGACTAGAGAACAATGGTTTGATTTTGGAGTGTCCTTCTCCTAGAAGAGCTGCTTACCATAGCTGAAGAGTCTCTTCTACCCTTACCAAGCGGAAAGTAGCCACTGAACAATTACAGTAGGTTAGTTAACCTATTGGGTGAAGAAGAATTGTTTGGCAATCTCAGTGTTGTTAGGTGTATGAGGACAGAGGAGAATCTGTAAAGAATAGGCCAGACTATTCGGTGTCTGTGTAGGCAAAGGAAAAGAATCGTAACCAGAGAGAAGGGTCCTATGTAGTACTGTCTGGCCAGTCAAAGGACCCCATAACTCTCTAGCGGTAGTATCTCAACGGCCGGTTGGTGCCCAGGCCAACCTACTACCTACAAAATGTACATCACTGTTTTATTTGTCGTCTCCTTTTATCCAAAACTGATTTTAAGGTATTAGAAGACTTATAGAATTTTCCTTTGATATACACGCCGTGTTTGGCAGGAGCTATGGTAATGTTTTGATTGCCCATAGACGCGTATCCTATAATTACAGCTGGATACATATCAATGTTTTGTACAACGACAAAGGTATCGGCAAACGTGCGCTTACCGACCTTAGACTGAACATGAGTTACTCCTATTACATTTAATTCATTATTTTCTATACCCGAGAGCCTTACTCCGGACTTTTCTATAGGGAAGTTTTAAAATAACAAGTGATGAGTTTTCAAATCCATGATATTACGTGGACTAACAGAGTAAAAAAATAATGTAAAGGATCAGTGTTCTAAATTTACAGCATATAATGTTGGTCGTAACTCATTTTGGCTTATTATTGTGTGAATTTGTTGCAAATCTACGGGAGCCTGCACTGATTTGTTTGATTCGGTCGTGTGTTTCATAGGAAAATCTATTGCCTCACAATGATCTGATAAAACATTAAATGGATTATTTGATACTACTGATGTTGATATGAATGACCCAACATCACTCTCTTCCCCATTGGAGTTAATTATGTGGTATTTGCTTTGCTTTGCATATTCTGAAAATTAGTCTGACCTTGTGAGTTCTGGCAAGACGGCCCAGGATCAGAGTTATTTGAAGCACTATTTGTTGGTTTTTTTTATTTTGAACTGCATTGACGTTTGGCTGTTTCTTCCTATTGAACTGAGGATTTTTCTTTTTATTTCCATATGGATTTGACTGTGGAATTGACTGCATGTTTCTAGGATTCTGTTGTTGATTACGCAAATAGCATCGACTATATGAATGAGTTGAACTGTTATGTATTGAACAAAATCGCATTCTGCAGTCTACAATCAAGTGACCTTGACGTTTGTAATTATAACACGTCATTCCTGCGACTCGATTATTGTTATTAACTACGTTTACATGTAGTGGCTTAGTTTAATTTTTTGCAAAAACTTGAGTAAGCAAGGGATCTAGGTCAGTGCACTTAGACATGTGTTTCTTTATCTGTTTGTACACATCTAATTCTGTACTTTCGGGCGTTAATTTTTTATCAAAACAGTGCACTAAAGCCTCTGGCAACATAATTGTCATGCATGTAAATGCATTAATCGTAAGAAATCTTTCACGGCAATGTTATCTCCCGTAACCCATGTGGAATTACCTAAAATAACTTGATATTCATTAAGCCTATCGGCAATGAGAGCCGCTCTTTCTATAACATTAAGCTGAGTCATAGTGGCTTCATTAAGTGTATTTCTTAATGTTAAAACTACATCTAAGGCTTCCTCACCGCCATAGATCGCACGTAGCCTTACTTTGAAATCGTCCCATGTAACTGCCTCTTGAAAAGAAACTCCCCTAAGATACGCGCTTACATCTCCTATAGAAAAGTCTATAAAACTTTTAGCTTTTTGCAATTGTACAAATGGGTCTATTATATATTTTGCATTCAAGTGAGTGTCAACTGATGAAATCCAAGACTCGACATTCTGAGGTAAGAACCCATTGACCTGACATTGAAAAGGAAGGATAGCCGATCTGGCACTCACTAGGGTTAGTACGAGAGCGGGGATACTAGGTCCGGGGGTGGGGATACTCGGTTCGGGATTTACAGGAGGTGTCAGGTTTACTTTAACTTTTTTTTTTATCTCTTCGATTCCTTTTGATCCTATCAAAATCTCTATATGAATACAGACGTCCACTGCGTAAACGCATAAGCACTATACAATATAGATATGTTCAGATTATAACACAATCCCCCAAAACCATGAAACTAACACAAAGATATTTCCCGAGAACTTCTGAAAGAAAACGGAATTAGCACAGAGAAAAAAAAAAATTCTAGACGAGAATTCAAATTTGAATACAGCTTCCTTTAAAGAAAAATGAAGATTTGCAAATAACTCACCCCAGCAATAATGGACGATCGACTCGTGACAACAAACACTTCACTGCCTAAAACTGAATGAATAAAGAAATGTACTTAGCTTTCAGTATATATGGACGATGATCGATGACGTCATTTCCTCTCTTTCTCTCTCTCTGGTTTGCGAGAGTTTAGCTGTTGGATGAATGTTTCAATTTGATTTCCCGTCTTATTGTTGAATGTTTATTTCCTGGATATGATCCTTGAATGTTTGTTCAGTAAACGTTGATAAAGTTGAATGCCATTCCTCCGTCTTCTTAAGATGTTGATTGAAGATCCTGTTTCTCAGTTTGTATAATGTTTATAGTTGATGTTCGATGCGTTCATTTCTTCGGTGGACGTAGATACTTCATCGAAATTGTAGATTCATTACTGTGGTAACTGCTAATTATTACAGTTGAAATCGCTGGTTCTTAAAGTTGAAATTGCTGCCACCAATTGTTGGTGTAGTACTGTTATAAACACACATTGGTGTACTATCTCATGTCTCTTCAATATGATATAGATTTGTTGGACTTGTAGGTTACTTCTTCTGAATAAGTCTAGTTAAGTTAACTTTAAACAGTTTATCATTAGCTCCATCACTGGAGTATGGATGGTTTGGTCGGATGACCATTCCTTATGACAAGATTAATAGAACTCACAAAAATATAGGTTTTCGTAGATAACATTGTATGAGTTATCTCAGCATTTATTACAAATATGATTACACAAGCTTACTACCGGAAGCCATCTGGTTCTGTGCAGAGACATGGAGGTCAACTATTTCTCACGGGATTCTTGTATTGTGTTGACGTTACATAAAAAATGTTACCTATGCAATGATTTAGCTTGGTCTTAATTTCGCATCCTGTTATGACTTGACGTTCACACTCCATCTCCCCTATGACCCATTGGGTCAAAGGATTATAAATGTATATGTATATTAAATAATGAGTCTGCTGTTATGGAGGCTGTTTTCTCGTGACTATCAGTGTTAAGGGTTTTAAATCAATCGTTAAGAAAAAAGAATTATTGGGTATTTTATATAGGATTTCTTCAATGGGTTGTTATGGAATGAAACCATATTTCGTAACGCTATCAGGTTCACTGTAATCAATAGAAAATCTTATTACACATTTTTTTACTACAACTATTGGAGATATACAATAAGATTTCATATAGAAATTATTCCTTAATTTTGCATATCCACAAATTGTCGATCAATGTTTTGTTGATAGGAAATAGTTACACAATAAGGACGAGTTACTCTTGGGAGATTAACTTCGGTGTCAATATTGGAGGTAATGTGTCACTGTAACCATGTGGTTCATCTGGCTACAAAAGAACATCTTGATACTGTTCGAGAATTTTAAATATTTAGTAATTATAATTTTTTATGATTAAGTTTTAATGCATGATCTTGCAACATACATGGGCTCTCTAATGAGGTATTTGTTTGTATGGTTACATGCAAAACTATGTGAATATTCCATTTGCTTGAAATTAACAAGGTTTCCTATTCAAGCCATTATTGTTCAGAAGTACAAGTATAAATTATTACTCTTATCTTTCCCTTCGTAACTTATACTAATGAATTAGACTCAATAATTTCTTAGAAATCGACATAAAGTGTGAATGTTCAATGCACTTGGGAGTTTTAGGACCTACTTCTAATTCTAATACTGTGGCAGCGTGTGATTCAATATCCCAGGCGTCATCAATCTTTTTATACAGATTAATATTACAAAGTTAAATAACAGTTGCAACAGAATCTGTGGAATTTCCAATGAAGAGAATGAATATTCTTATAATTGACTATTAATTCGCCAACAACTACTTTTGACAATAGTTTCTACTTTGAAAGTGGAATCTATGCCCAAATAGCTTTGACACCTGTAATATCCAGATATGGAATTCCATATAAATAAAACAATAAAACACCATTGAGAAGTCTAAAAAGCTACCTGCAAAACAAAATTAAGATTAGTGCCTTTTCTCCTACAACGCCAAAACGGATAACTTTTTTTTTATTCAATTGTGTGTACTGTTATAACATGTTATTTGATAATGCAAAGGGCGGCTCCAGTATCAATTAACAATGGACAGATACAACCTGATGTATTGACTTTGATGATGGTTTGGTGAAGGGGTTTCTTTTGAACTTTCACCGACGATAGTGCATCGCTCTGCGTTGCTCCGATGTCAGTGAAGTTACAATGGGACGTATCTGCTGCAAGGGCTCAGACAGATGTTGGGCTGGAGGAAGGCATATTCATTGTCGGGCTACCTGAATAAGCCTAAAAAATTGATGTGAATTATTAATTTGGGCAGGTATCCATGCCTTACTTTACCCTGACTTCGGTATCTTTCGATGCTGCAGTGTTGGGATCTTGAAGGTTTCTGCACATACTTGTGATATACCCTACCGGTTCTAGGACAGTTTGATACTGGACATTTCAATACCGGACATTTTGATACCAGACATCTCGCTACTGGACATTTTGTGACAAGGATTTTTCGTTACCGGTCATTTCGATACCATATATATATATATATATATATATATATATATATATATATATATATATATAT